>NW_018404097.1:285363-454070 GCF_002113885.1 Mizuhopecten yessoensis
CAACATCAGAGAAGATCGTCAATGTAAACAGCTTACTTTAGAATCCTTTCGCTGACTGGTTTGTTGACAAATCTATCCTTTAACTCCAGGACAGGGGTCACAGCATTGACCTGTAGAACTGGTCAGCAGTCAAGGTCAACATTCAAAAAAAGCACATTTCAAGGTGACTTTTTTCTCTGAATACCTAACACCTGATTAGATCTGACCAAATCCGTTATCACAAGAATCAAACGTCATGCCCAAATTAATATGACATAATACACTTATTAAGTGAACCTGCTACAAGTACAACAACAGTTAATAATGTGTCAACTTCCTTGAGTCAATTCATGAACACTAAATCCTCACTAAGCTTACACTTAACCTGAAAGTCATAAACCTCATATTTGCCTATTCTCCCTATTTAGCAGCGAGACTTCCAATTTTGGACCCTTAAATTTAGTACACTGTATTTTCAACCAGTGAATTTGTTACACTATTCTTATATTCTAATATCTAAAGATGATTTCATCTGAAAAAACAACTTAAAATACGTCATAATGAGTTTAAACGGTCATTTTGTCCCCATGGAGTTTATACACACACTTTGTTTATTTGTTGATTGTGAGTATGAAGAATCTCCCCCATAGAAGTTTCAAAAAGTTGGCAAGTATGTAAATCTTACTTCAATAAGTCGGTCAGTAAAACTCTGTATATAATGGGGACAAGACACTCTGCCATCACAAGAATGAAAATCTTCCTTCAATAAGTCGGTCAGAAAAACTCTGTATATAATGGGCACAAGACCCTCTGCCATCACAAGTATGTAAATCTTACTTCAATAAGTCGGTCAGAAAAACTCTGTATATAATGGGCACAAGACACTCTGCCATCACAAGAGGTGGTACTGGCATACAAAAAGTAGATGACACGTACAGTGCATGAGCATATAATGTCCCAGATAAAAATACTCATAGTAAACAAGGGCCATAACTCTGTGCAGAGTGGGGCAGGAGATCTTGTTTTTAGTTTGTGACACTCAACTATCAAAAACAGGTACTCCCATAAAAAAATATCATTTTTAGGTGAAATAGTGTATGAGATATGCCTTGAACTAACTTTAAATGAAACACTGTCTGACTGACTGGGAGATTAACCGACTGAAGGATAGAGTGCAAACATATATACCCCTCCGGTAGTACTGGTGGAGAAATGATAATGGAACATACAATTTTCAACATTGACAATGTTCTTCACTGCCTTATTTATAGCATAACTTTATACAAAATCTCAGAATACAATAGTCATTAGCATCACAAAACATTCTCAATTAAGTGGAATTATTTCAATACAATGTCTATAAAACCTGTAGCAATTCAGTGATAAGTCTTATTATTAGATATGGGTAACTGCTCTATAAGTATGACATCATAATGATGATAATGTTACTAAACTGGCCTTGTATAAATTTGATAGGATAAAACATAGTGTGTTCAATGTTGAGATGATAAGCATGAATGTCAGTGACAGTTGTCATGGTAACAAAGGATACACTGCTTCTTGGATTCCTTCATGTCCTCTGTTGGAGGTGACAGGGACTTCAGGATCTGTAACACAAACACAATCAATATCACACTGAAGTCAAACACAAGGTATCAATATCACACTGAAGTCAAACACAAGGTCTCAATATCACACTGAAGTCAAACACAAGGTATCAATATCACACCGAAGTCAAACACAAGGTATCAATATCACACCGAAGTCAAACACAAGGTATCAATATCACACCGCAATCAAACACAAGGTATCAATATCACACCGAAGTCAAACACAAGGTATCAATATCACACTGAAATCAAACACAAGTTATCAATATCACACTGAAGTCAAACACAAGGTCTCAATATCACACTGAAGTCAAACACAAGGTATCAATATCACACCGAAATCAAACACAAGGTATCAATATCACACGGAAGTCAAACACAAGGTATCAATATCACACCGAAATCAAACACAAGGTATCAATATCACACGGAAGTCAAACACAAGGTATCAATATCACACTAAAGTCAAACACAAGGTATCAATATCACACTGAAGTCGAACACAAGGTATCAATATCACACTGAAGTCAAAAACAAGGTATCAATATCACACTGAAATCAAAAACAAGGAATCAATATCACACTGAAATCAAAAACAAGGTATCAATATCACACTGAAGTCAAACACAAGGTATCAATATCACACCGAAATCAAACACAAGGTATCAATATCACACCGAAGTCAAACACAAGGTATCAATATCACACCGAAATCAAACACAAGGTATCAATATCACACTGAAATCAAAAACAAGGAATCAATATCACACTGAAATCAAAAACAAGGTATCAATATCACACTGAAGTCAAACACCAGGTATCAATATCACACTGAAGTCAAACACAAGGAATCAATATCACACTGAAGTCAAACACAAGGTATCAATATCACACCGAAGTCAAACACAAGGTATCAATATCACACCGAAGTCAAACACAAGGTATCAATATCACACCGCAATCAAACACAAGGTATCAATATCACACCGAAGTCAAACACAAGGTATCAATATCACACTGAAATCAAAAACAAGGTATCAATATCACACTGAAGTCAAACACCAGGTATCAATATCACACTGAAATCAAACACAAGGTATCAATATCACACTGTAATCAAACACAAGGTATCAATATCATACTGAAATATGAGTAGGAAAGTAGAGTGAAAAAATAAAGAAAGTGTTGGATTTGGGGAGAGATCATTACCTAAGACTGGTCAGAAAGGGTAAGAGAGGAAAGTTGGAGGAGGAGGTGAAGGTGTAGCAATGATAGGAGAGCTTTGGACCCGATGTAAATATTTCTTTGCAAATTTGTAAATGTACAAACATCAATGATCAAACTTATTCATGTTTGTTGTAAATAGGTCAAACAGTGTATAAAATGTGTATCGACTATAACAAATTGCTCTGTGACACATTCTCTAAGTCACAAATACCCCCAGTGACCTAATTGGTTCAGCATTAAACAGGTTCTTTTGATATTTGGTTACTTACCTCAGCATTTGGAAACATGCTTAACATCCTGGCATTGAAGTCAGACAGCCTCTCATACTCCTTGCCACGGTATATGAACACTTTGTTCTGTACGAATGCGGGGAATCCGCGCCCGAAGTAGCCGACCCTGAAATACTCGGGGTCTGCTCTCAACTCCTTTATGATACAGCTATACAGGTCGGCCTGTCGGCGCTGTAAATAAAATAACGCAGGGTATGTCAATGCTTTAACTAAACCAGTGATGGATAATATGAATGTTGTAATAGGTAGTCATTTATTTAACAATATGTCTGGCTGTGTGCAATCTTACACAGGCAATACAGGGTATGACTAATACTGTCAACAAAGGTAGTGGACAAGTTTAATTATGTAAATACAGACAGCTAAGGGTTTGAACAATTCTGCTAAATTTTCTAATGTGAAGTATGTAATTTAATCAATATCTTTTTAAGAGCAAGAAATAAATGAACCATATATATATATATATAGGCATATACAGTAAACTGTGTGATCAATAGTATACATTGACTTTATTGACCAGTATCATATTGTACTATACATTGACCAGTACGTATCACACTTAACTGACCAGTGCCACAATGTAAATTACTGACCAGTATCATATTGTACTACATTGACCAGTACGTATCACACTTAACTGACCAGTGCCAAGCTGTAATATACCGGTACTGACCAGTATCATATTTTACTACATTGACCAGTACGTATCACACTTAACTGACCTGTGCCAAGCTGTAATATACTGACCAGAATCCTATTGTACTACATTGACCAGTACATATCACACTTAACTGACCTGTGCCAAGCTGTAATATACTGACCAGAATCCTATTGTACTACATTGACCAGAACGTATCACACTTAACTGACCTGTGCCAAGCTGTAATATACTGACCAGAATCCTATTGTACTACATTGACCAGAACGTATCACACTTAACTGACCTGTGCCCAGCTGTAATATACTGACCAGTATAATATTGTACTACATTGACCAGTACATATCACACTTAACTGACCAGTGCCACGCTGTAATAGCTCGGTACTGACCAGTATCATATTTTACTACATTGACAAGTACGTATCACACTTAACTGACCAGTGCCAAGCTGTAATATACTGACCAGTATAATGTTGCACTACATTGACCAGTGACACAATGAAATTACTTACCAGTATCATATTGTACTACATTGACCAGTACATATCACACTTAACTGACCTGTGCCAAGCTGTAATATACTGACCAGTATAATGTTGTACTACATTGACCAGTGACACAATGAAATTACTGACCAGTATCATATTGTACTACATTGACCAGTACGTATCACACTTAACTGACCTGTGCCAAGCTGTAATAGACTGACCAGTATAATGTTGTACTACATTGACCAGTGACACAATGAAATTACTTACCAGTATCATATTGTACTACATTGACCAGTACGTATCACACTTAACTGACCAGTGCTAAATTGTAATATACTGACCAGTATCCTATTGTATTACATTGACCAGTACGTATCCCACTTAACTGACCTGTGCCAAGCTGTAATATACTGACCAGTATAATATTGTACTACATTGACCAGTGCCACAATATAAATTACTGACCAGTATCACGCTGAGTCTCTCGTAGTCAAACAGCTCGCTCTCGTACAGATGAACCAACTCCTTACACAGCAAGATACCCTTCTCCCACATCTGTAAGATACAAAAATCATCTCATATATATATTACTATACCCTTCTCCCACATCTGTAAAATACAAAACTCATCTCATATATATATTACTATACCCTTCTCCCACATCTGTAAAATACAAAACTCATCTCATATATATTACTATACCCTTCTCCCACATCTGTAAAATACAAAACTCATCTCATATATATATTACTATACCCTTCTCCCACATCTGTAAAATACAAAACTCATCTCATATATATATTACTATACCCTTCTCCCACATCTGTAAAATACAAAACTCATCTCATATATATATTACTATACCCTTCTCCCACATCTGTAAAATACAAAACTCATCTCATATATATATTACTATACCCTTCTCCCACATCTGTAAAATACAAAACTCATCTCATATATATATTACTATACCCTTCTCCCACATCTGTAAAATACAAAACTCATCTCATATATATATTACTATACCCTTCTCCCACATCTGTAAAATACAAAACTCATCTCATATATATATTACTATACCCTTCTCCCACATCTGTAAAATACAAAACTCATCTCATATATATATTACTATACCCTTCTCCCACATCTGTAAAATACAAAACTCATCTCATATATATATTACTATACCCTTCTCCCACATCTGTAAAATACAAAACTCATCTCATATATATATTACTATACCCTTCTCCCACATCTGTAAAATACAAAACTCATCTCATATATATATTACTATACCCTTCTCCCACATCTGTAAAATACAAAACTCATCTCATATATATATTACTATACCCTTCTCCCACATCTGTAAAATACAAAACTCATCTCATATATATATTACTATACCCTTCTCCCACATCTGTAAAATACAAAACTCATCTCATATATATATTACTATACCCTTCTCCCACATCTGTAAAATACAAAACTCATCTCATATATATATTACTATACCCTTCTCCCACATCTGTAAAATACAAAACTCATCTCATATATATATTACTATACCCTTCTCCCACATCTGTAAAATACAAAACTCATCTCATATATATATTACTATACCCTTCTCCCACATCTGTAAAATACAAAACTCATCTCATATATATATTACTATACCCTTCTCCCACATCTGTAAAATACAAAACTCATCTCATATATATATTACTATACCCTTCTCCCACATCTGTAAAATACAAAACTCATCTCATATATATATTACTATACCCTTCTCCCACATCTGTAAAATACAAAACTCATCTCATATATATATTACTATACCCTTCTCCCACATCTGTAAAATACAAAACTCATCTCATATATATATTACTATACCCTTCTCCCACATCTGTAAAATACAAAACTCATCTCATATATATATTACTATACCCTTCTCCCACATCTGTAAAATACAAAACTCATCTCATATATATATTACTATACCCTTCTCCCACATCTGTAAAATACAAAACTCATCTCATATATATATTACTATACCCTTCTCCCACATCTGTAAAATACAAAACTCATCTCATATATATATTACTATACCCTTCTCCCACATCTGTAAAATACAAAACTCATCTCATATATATATTACTATACCCTTCTCCCACATCTGTAAAATACAAAACTCATCTCATATATATATTACTATACCCTTCTCCCACATCTGTAAAATACAAAACTCATCTCATATATATATTACTATACCCTTCTCCCACATCTGTAAAATACAAAACTCATCTCATATATATATTACTATACCCTTCTTCCACATCTGTAAAATACAAAACTCATCTCATATATATATTACTATACCCTTCTGCCACATCTGTAAAATACAAACTCATCTCATATATATATCTTACTATAACCTTCTCCCACATCTGTAAGATACAAAACTCATTTCATATATATATTACTATACCCTTCTTCCACATCTGTAAGATACAAAACTCACATGAATATATTACTTAGGTCCACAAATTCATTATATCATTACCAGTAATGAGTATAACCAAATGGTCAACATCATGTTGTGTAAATGTGAGTGCAGAATCACCCTGCCATATTGAGACACAAGTGTGTCATATACTGACCTTGACCTCTCCTATACTGACCTTGTCCTTGTTACACTGACATTGTCCTTGCCATAAACTGACAAAGGTATGTACTGACTTTGCCTGGTCATATACTCCAATGACCTTACCCTTGTACATTTGTTGTGACCTCTCTGTATCCTTACATTGCCCTTGCCAGATATTGATCTAGATTCTTCATAAACTGACCTTAGCAATGCCATATACTGACCAAGTCATCGTCTTCTACTAACTGACCACCATCATATACTGACCTTGCCCTTGTCAAAGTAGGAGATGATATCGTAGTAGAGCATCTCCTTGAGTCCGCGGTGGGTGTGGACGTTCGGGTACCAGTTACTCTGGAGCATGAGGGGCAGGTTATCATCTGACCACTGTAATACAGACAGCATTCATAATCATCACCATGTAGTTCAAAATTGTAGTTGACAATAAACATCACTCAATGATTTCATCAGCTAAGGTCATTGATCTTTTGGTATCCCTCCCACTCCGTAAGTCCAGCCACACACCTGTAGACAGTTAAAATTCCTTCCCAAACAACAACAACAAGCCTTTAGATGGTTAATATCTCTCCCCAACACAACCACACACATATAGATGGCTGAGTTGTCTCCCCTGCCCTAGGAACACAATTAAAAGGTTGAAATCCCCTCTCCACAAATCACACCTGTAGAAATTTCGTATCCCTCCCGACTTCACCACAAACCTGTAGATTATTATACTATTCCACCAAATCACTCACCTGTAGAAGGTTGACATGTAACATAAGGGTATTAGCTGCCTCAGTGTAGTTGTCACACTCAATGTGAAGATCACAGAGCTTGTACAGGTAGCGGATGTACATCTCCTGGCGATCAATGTCGTGGTAGAAGTTGAGTAAGTTCACTATACAGTTCATTCTGTGCTCCTTACTCTCGTACTGAATGATCTTGCGGTACTCCAGGAGGCGCTGCAATAGTCTTTTGATCACATCCACAAATGCCAGACCCTGCTGCCGCATCCCGTCATTACCATTGCACATTCGATGTAATCTGAAAATGTTCGAACACATGTTGTTATAATATAATTGTTGTTGGATTTCAATAGAAGAAATCCTCCACAACAGTTTTAAGACATTGATAAGATACAGCTATACTATGGAGAAATACATCTCATAGATGTTTTGGCATTTAATTCTTGGGGAATTCTACCCCCAATCTTATAATAATATTATACATGTAGTATTTTACGACAGTATGTTTCAGCTTCTCTCATATCGTTGAGGGTCTAGCTAACATATTCAGCTTCTCTCATATCGTTGAGGGTCTAGCCGTAGTCGTTGAATATTCCATTTCTCATGCAGCTTCTCCAGGGTCGCTCGCAGAGTCTAGTAGCTTCTCTGGAATCGTCCAGGGTCTAGTTGCTTCTCTGTATCTTTGGAGTCTTGCTCGATCATGTAGCTAGCTACTCTGGGACACCTCAGAGTCCAGATTCTTTAAATTTTAAATATCCTATTAGTAAGTTTAATCGTTTTGGTATAGAGTGAGTAGCCCCTGATACGCCAAACTTGTAGCTTGTATGTATTATAACTGTAGTAATAAACAGGTTAAACTGTTCTTGCGTGTTTAGTTGTATATAAAATGATAGTTTGATATTTTAATATTAAACTATAGTTTATATACAATGAGTTTGCCTTGCTGCCTATGTTTTCTGTTTTCTGTAATGTAGGTCGTATGTATTTATGTAGTTGCCAATTAGCATGTATGTTAATGAGAGTAGAGGGATGCTGCTGATTGACCAATCAGCGTCTGCCTGAGGGAATGCCCTGTTAGGGATTTGGAGCCCCCACAGCATAGTTTTCTGAATCATTGAAGGAGATTGTTGTGCATTCCCACCCGCCATCCCCTTCAGCACCTGTAATTGTACTGTTTATTCATGTAATATATATATATAATCTGTACTTTATATATGATTGTAATACCATATACGTATGCTATAACATTACTTTGGTGCTTTGGTTTTGCTATACCCTTAAACTGTCATATGAATGTCATCTCAGTTGGTCTCCTGATTTTGTTTTAATTGTTTGGGCTACTCACTCTTAATTTTAAAACATATAGTTTAATTTTGGCATTTAATTCTTGGGGAATTCTACCCCCAATCTTATAATAATATTATACATGTAGTATTTTACGACAGTATGTTTCAGCTTCTCTCATATCGTTGAGGGTCTAGCTAACATATTCAGCTTCTCTCATATCGTTGAGGGTCTAGCCGTAGTCGTTGAATATTCCATTTCTCATGCAGCTTCTCCAGGGTCGCTCGCAGAGTCTAGTAGCTTCTCTGGAATCGTCCAGGGTCTAGTTGCTTCTCTGTATCTTTGGAGTCTTGCTCGATCATGTAGCTAGCTACTCTGGGACACCTCAGAGTCCAGATTCTTTAAATTTTAAATATCCTATTAGTAAGTTTAATCGTTTTGGTATAGAGTGAGTAGCCCCTGATACGCCAAACTTGTAGCTTGTATGTATTATAACTGTAGTAATAAACAGGTTAAACTGTTCTTGCGTGTTTAGTTGTATATAAAATGATAGTTTGATATTTTAATATTAAACTATAGTTTATATACAATGAGTTTGCCTTGCTGCCTATGTTTTCTGTTTTCTGTAATGTAGGTCGTATGTATTTATGTAGTTGCCAATTAGCATGTATGTTAATGAGAGTAGAGGGATGCTGCTGATTGACCAATCAGCGTCTGCCTGAGGGAATGCCCTGTTAGGGATTTGGAGCCCCCACAGCATAGTTTTCTGAATCATTGAAGGAGATTGTTGTGCATTCCCACCCGCCATCCCCTTCAGCACCTGTAATTGTACTGTTTATTCATGTAATATATATATATAATCTGTACTTTATATATGATTGTAATACCATATACGTATGCTATAACATTACTTTGGTGCTTTGGTTTTGCTATACCCTTAAACTGTCATATGAATGTCATCTCAGTTGGTCTCCTGATTTTGTTTTAATTGTTTGGGCTACTCACTCTTAATTTTAAAACATATAGTTTAATTTTGGCATTTAATTCTTGGGGAATTCTACCCCCAATCTTATAATAATATTATACATGTAGTATTTTACGACAGTATGTTTCAGCTTCTCTCATATCGTTGAGGGTCTAGCTAACATATTCAGCTTCTCTCATATCGTTGAGGGTCTAGCCGTAGTCGTTGAATATTCCATTTCTCATGCAGCTTCTCCAGGGTCGCTCGCAGAGTCTAGTAGCTTCTCTGGAATCGTCCAGGGTCTAGTTGCTTCTCTGTATCTTTGGAGTCTTGCTCGATCATGTAGCTAGCTACTCTGGGACACCTCAGAGTCCAGATTCTTTAAATTTTAAATATCCTATTAGTAAGTTTAATCGTTTTGGTATAGAGTGAGTAGCCCCTGATACGCCAAACTTGTAGCTTGTATGTATTATAACTGTAGTAATAAACAGGTTAAACTGTTCTTGCGTGTTTAGTTGTATATAAAATGATAGTTTGATATTTTAATATTAAACTATAGTTTATATACAATGAGTTTGCCTTGCTGCCTATGTTTTCTGTTTTCTGTAATGTAGGTCGTATGTATTTATGTAGTTGCCAATTAGCATGTATGTTAATGAGAGTAGAGGGATGCTGCTGATTGACCAATCAGCGTCTGCCTGAGGGAATGCCCTGTTAGGGATTTGGAGCCCCCACAGCATAGTTTTCTGAATCATTGAAGGAGATTGTTGTGCATTCCCACCCGCCATCCCCTTCAGCACCTGTAATTGTACTGTTTATTCATGTAATATATATATATAATCTGTACTTTATATATGATTGTAATACCATATACGTATGCTATAACATTACTTTGGTGCTTTGGTTTTGCTATACCCTTAAACTGTCATATGAATGTCATCTCAGTTGGTCTCCTGATTTTGTTTTAATTGTTTGGGCTACTCACTCTTAATTTTAAAACATATAGTTTAATTTTGGCATTTAATTCTTGGGGAATTCTACCCCCAATCTTATAATAATATTATACATGTAGTATTTTACGACAGTATGTTTCAGCTTCTCTCATATCGTTGAGGGTCTAGCTAACATATTCAGCTTCTCTCATATCGTTGAGGGTCTAGCCGTAGTCGTTGAATATTCCATTTCTCATGCAGCTTCTCCAGGGTCGCTCGCAGAGTCTAGTAGCTTCTCTGGAATCGTCCAGGGTCTAGTTGCTTCTCTGTATCTTTGGAGTCTTGCTCGATCATGTAGCTAGCTACTCTGGGACACCTCAGAGTCCAGATTCTTTAAATTTTAAATATCCTATTAGTAAGTTTAATCGTTTTGGTATAGAGTGAGTAGCCCCTGATACGCCAAACTTGTAGCTTGTATGTATTATAACTGTAGTAATAAACAGGTTAAACTGTTCTTGCGTGTTTAGTTGTATATAAAATGATAGTTTGATATTTTAATATTAAACTATAGTTTATATACAATGAGTTTGCCTTGCTGCCTATGTTTTCTGTTTTCTGTAATGTAGGTCGTATGTATTTATGTAGTTGCCAATTAGCATGTATGTTAATGAGAGTAGAGGGATGCTGCTGATTGACCAATCAGCGTCTGCCTGAGGGAATGCCCTGTTAGGGATTTGGAGCCCCCACAGCATAGTTTTCTGAATCATTGAAGGAGATTGTTGTGCATTCCCACCCGCCATCCCCTTCAGCACCTGTAATTGTACTGTTTATTCATGTAATATATATATATAATCTGTACTTTATATATGATTGTAATACCATATACGTATGCTATAACATTACTTTGGTGCTTTGGTTTTGCTATACCCTTAAACTGTCATATGAATGTCATCTCAGTTGGTCTCCTGATTTTGTTTTAATTGTTTGGGCTACTCACTCTTAATTTTAAAACATATAGTTTAATTTTGGCATTTAATTCTTGGGGAATTCTACCCCCAATCTTATAATAATATTATACATGTAGTATTTTACGACAGTATGTTTCAGCTTCTCTCATATCGTTGAGGGTCTAGCTAACATATTCAGCTTCTCTCATATCGTTGAGGGTCTAGCCGTAGTCGTTGAATATTCCATTTCTCATGCAGCTTCTCCAGGGTCGCTCGCAGAGTCTAGTAGCTTCTCTGGAATCGTCCAGGGTCTAGTTGCTTCTCTGTATCTTTGGAGTCTTGCTCGATCATGTAGCTAGCTACTCTGGGACACCTCAGAGTCCAGATTCTTTAAATTTTAAATATCCTATTAGTAAGTTTAATCGTTTTGGTATAGAGTGAGTAGCCCCTGATACGCCAAACTTGTAGCTTGTATGTATTATAACTGTAGTAATAAACAGGTTAAACTGTTCTTGCGTGTTTAGTTGTATATAAAATGATAGTTTGATATTTTAATATTAAACTATAGTTTATATACAATGAGTTTGCCTTGCTGCCTATGTTTTCTGTTTTCTGTAATGTAGGTCGTATGTATTTATGTAGTTGCCAATTAGCATGTATGTTAATGAGAGTAGAGGGATGCTGCTGATTGACCAATCAGCGTCTGCCTGAGGGAATGCCCTGTTAGGGATTTGGAGCCCCCACAGCATAGTTTTCTGAATCATTGAAGGAGATTGTTGTGCATTCCCACCCGCCATCCCCTTCAGCACCTGTAATTGTACTGTTTATTCATGTAATATATATATATAATCTGTACTTTATATATGATTGTAATACCATATACGTATGCTATAACATTACTTTGGTGCTTTGGTTTTGCTATACCCTTAAACTGTCATATGAATGTCATCTCAGTTGGTCTCCTGATTTTGTTTTAATTGTTTGNGGGTACGTACCTATGGTAGGTATTGTATAGTGTTATTAGGGGTACGTACCTATGGTAGATATTGTAATGCGTAATTAGGGGTACGTACATATGGTAGGTATTGTAAAGTGTTATTAAGGGTACGTACCTATGGTAGGTATTGTATAGTGTTATTAGGGGTACGTACCTATGGTAGATATTGTTATGCGTAATTAGGGATACGTACCTATGGTAGGTATTGTACAGTGTTGTTAGGGGTACGTACCTATGGTAGGTATTGTATAGCGTTGTTAGGGGTACGTACCTATGGTAGGTATTGTATAGCGTTATTAGGGGTATGTACCTATGGTAGGTATTGTATAGTGTTATTAGGGTCACGTACATATGGTAGGTATTGTAATGCGTCATTAGGGGTACGTACCTATGGTAGGTATTGTATAGTGTTATTAAGGGTACGTACCTATGGTAGGTATTGTATAGTGTTATTAGGGGTACGTACCTATGGTAGGGATTGTATAGTGTTATTAGGGTCACGTACATATGGTAGGGATTGTAATGCGTCATTAGGGGTACGTACCTATAGTAGGTATTGTATAGTGTTATTAGGGGTATGTACATATGGTAGGTATTGTATAGTGTTATTATGGGTACATACATATGGTAGATATATATATATATATTGTATAGTGTTATTAGGGGTACATATATATGGTAGGTATATATATATATATATTGTATAGTGTTATTAGGGGTACATACATTAGTAGGTATTGTATAGTGTAATTAGGGGTACATACATATGGTAGGTATATATATATATATATATATATTGTATAGTGTTATTAGGGGTACATACATATGGTAGGTATATATATATATATTGTATAGTGTAATTAGGAGTACATACATATGGTAGGTATATATATATATATATTGCATAGCGTTGTTAGGGGAATGTACATATGGTAGGTATTGTATAGTGTAATTAGGGGTTCGTACATATGGTAGGTATTGTATAGTGTTATTAGGGGTACGTACATATGGTAGGTATTGTATAGTGTAATTAGGGATACGTACATATGGTAGGTATTGTATAGTGTAATTAGGGGTACGTACATATGGTAGGTATTGCATAGTGTTATTAGGGGTACATACATATAGTAGGTATTGTATAGTGTTATTAGGGGTACGTACATATGGTAGGTATTGTATAGTGTAATTAGGGATACGTACATATGGTAGGTATTGTATAGTGTTATTAGGGATACGTACATATGGTAGGTATTGTATAGTGTAATTAGGGATACGTACCTATGGTAGATATTGTATAGTGTAATTAGGGGTACGTACCTATGGTAGGTATTGTATAGTGTAATTAGGGGTACATACATATGGTAGATATTGTATAGTGTTATTAGGGGTACGTACATATCGTAGATGAGATCCATATACTCCTCGTCTCCATAACCTCCCTCCACCAGGGCATCCAGTTTCATGATGAGCTCGTTTTCCGTCTACAGATAAACAGTTAATACAGTACAGACATAATTTAAACAATAAGGAACACATAACTATAACATAATGTACAGTAACATAACAATTCATTAAAGGATAGAATATACAGTAGGGAAAAGCTACAATGTATCTTTTGCCCAATATTCAATAACTTTGCTTTATCCAGACAATGCCTTTTAATTGTATTGAAATACCTGTACAGATTCTCACCTGGTCAAAGTTGCCTTTGATCTTTCTGGTGACTGGATCTACCTGTGTAAACTCACACTGCATCATGTCAAAGAAAATAGGAATAGTGGCCTTTCGCAACTCTGGGGGGAAAAAATGAAGAAAAAAAAATAATGAAAGAAAAAATTCGAAATTTGCTCTCTGCTTTATGTATGATGCATGCTGATAAGTGTTAATTGTAGTGATGGGCTATCGTTTAAAAATCGTAATCGATAATTGGTCTATAATCGGAAGTAGTAAAACAATCAATGATCTATTGTTGCATAATCAGTTTATAATTTTATGGGAATGAATACCAAAACAAAGTCTGAACACTATTTTCACCACATCAACAGACTGAGTTGTAAACGATACATTAGCTCTCCTTCTTTTATAATGAATGGATATCAAGCATTTTTTATGCATTTTATCAATCATATAGTAAAAATCATAAGATTATATGCCTTTCAAAGCATTGTTTACTTTACACAGAAGACATGTAAACACTTTGATCTAATAATGAACCGATTATGTCGATTAGGGAATTGCAATCATTAATCGGAGTCAGAAATGGCAAACCAATCGATTTTCGATTGTAATCGATCATCAGCCCATCACCAGTTAATTGTCTAAGACTTTCAGGAGTTACCTAGTTCTGGAACCAGCGTCATCTCAAGGATTGGCTCCACTAGAGTAGGGATGAAGTATTTCTTGTTCACTCCTAAAAAAATAAAAATATTGTTACCAATGATAATGTAGATACAGCTTGTGATCACCATTGACTGTGTAATTACAATGTATAATTTCCATTATGACTGATCACCATTAACTGTAATTACAATGTATAATTTCCATTACGACTGATCACCACTGACTGTAATTACAATGTATAATTTCCATTACGACTGATCACCATTAACTGTAATTACAATGTATAATTTCCATTAAGACTGATCATCTTATATTACTTTAGTTGTTTTAAGGGTATTTCTCCTTACAAGTTTGTACATTCATTGATATAAACAATTGAATTATTCCACGTTATCAATGGTATGTTTCAGAGAGAAAATTATGTAATAACTTAACAACTAAATGGTTGTTGGTAAAACACATTTACTGCATGTGTATTTTGGGATTTAAGACTTTTAAAAATCACCTGGAAATGTGAAATTATATCTATACATGTATTAGATAAATATTGCTGACACAAACATTGTATATAACACACACAAAAATCTTACACACATCTCATAACATCATAAAGTTATAGAATGCTGATCTATTGGTGTTGCCATAGTAACCGGTTGCTTACCTAATCTTGACCACATCTGACGTATTTCAAATCCCATTTCACGTCGCATGTCACTGTACCTAAAGAAAACAGCATAACAGAGACAATTTAGCTCATTCATCCCTGAAATTTCATAATGAACTATTCCAACCTTTGAAATGGAAGAGTTCAAATGTGTCTTCAGGGGTGAATGAGTTTATATATTGAACACAACTGATTGAATACATATCAGTAAGGAATATGAACATGTCAAAATAAAACGCTAACCAGTCCACCACTGTTAGATTAGAGTTCTTAAAGCTTGGTATATGACAGTGTCAGGAGTAAATAACACTTGTGATTAGTTAATATGCACGGAGATCAACAGGCAGGATATTCATGACCATACTAACTTTTGATTGGATATCAGACACATGATTTTCCCAAACAATCTTTAACAATCTTGAAAACAATGTTTCAAATAATGTTTTGACAACAGCAAATTGTTACAACATAAATAATGACCTTGAACTTATTTCACCGTAAGATATACTGACCTTGACACAATTTTGTTGCGCTTGGAGACGGAGAACTGCTCCAGCTGTAGATGGCGCTGCGTGAGGAAGGCTATTGCACAATGGAAGAAACAGCTCCACAACTGAAACACAACAGGTATTGTTATAGGTTGTCAGGCTAACATCATGGAGATGACCGTGAAAATTAGTGAACAAAATGTAAATTAGCACAATCAAGTTTTAATTTGAAATTTAAATGACTTGAAGCCAGCAAATGTTCTTAACCTAATCAAATTATCGTATTGATGTTTGACCTAAAATTTTACTGATTGAATTACCTGTTCCTCAAATGATGAAGTGAACTTTTCACAGATAGTCTGGGCAAAGAACCTCAAAGCTCGGAGAATGATGCTGTAAAATAGATATAGCAAATATATCATAGGTTCTTTACAATCAAATATTTCTTTTACACAATTAGATGCACAATTGACTTGCTCTAGAAAAATGACCAGATATTGGGTAAATAAATATATATCACTTCTTGAAAGACAATAACCACAACTGCATGAAATATCATATAAAGAACTGTAGTAATTAAAGGTTTTCTAAAAACATTGTGTGTTACATATTTCTGTGGCAAATATAAACTGTATTTTATTTTACCTGTCATAACTGTTGTCCTCAGAAAAAAAGTACTTGTCTTATTCAAAAATCAAATCCTATAGTCAGGACAGGAAAAACCTTTATAAGATAATGGGATCTAATTAATATTGAAAACAGAAATACCTACAAATGACTTCTCAACTGTTAATTGTCACTGAAGAAATCACTGACCTGTTCTGAAGCATGATCATGGCTAGCCAGTCACGTGCAAACACATTTTCTTTGATGAGGACCTGGAACAGCGTAAGGATCTCCATGAGGAAGTCCTGTAAGTCAGTGAGGAAGGAAAACTCCCGGATATAATGAAGGTAGTGGTTCTCTGTCATCTTTCTCAGTATGGACATCAGGACAGCCACACAGCGACTCTGTTTAGATGACACAATTTACAGATTTAATTACAGACGTCAGGACAGACACACAATGACTCTGTTTGGACGACACAATGTACAGATTTAATTACAGACGTCAGGACAGACACACAATGACTCTGTTTGGACAACACAATAGACAGATTTAATTGCAGACGTCAGGACAGACACAACCAGACTCTGTTTGAACGACACAATAGACAGATTAAGTTAGACATCAGCACAGAAACACATCCACTCTGTTTGGATAACACAATAGTCAGATTTATTTACAGAGGTCAGGACAGACACAACCCGACTCTTTTCGGACAATATGATAGTCTGATTTGAGCAGACATAAGTTAAGCAACACATTGACCTTAGGATGTGATGGAGAATGTTCAGGGGTCCCGATAGGGGAGGTGTTAAGGTCCTAATGATGAGGGGCAAAGGTCTTCATAGGGGAGATCAGTGCAAAGGTCCTGAGGGTGAGGGGCAGAGATCCTTATGGGGATGTGCAGGGCTATGTTTATTACTCAGCCAACAGATAAACATAGACACTTAAAATGAAACAACAAATACATTTATTAAATCTCTTTAAAAAGACAATAAATACCAACACCCTTACACAGTGAAACACTAGGAGGTGGCATAGCTGACATTTTTTTTCCATCATGAAACAGTCTTTTAACTCAATTTTTTTTTTTATCAAATCTAGATTTATTCAATTTTCATATTTTGTGCCTATAGTTAAAATTGTCTGTGCATTAAAAAAACCTTATTTTGTTGAAAACATATTAAAATTTTATAAAATTTTGAACTTTAATCGAGAGGTAATTGCCAAGCCCTACATATAGAGTGATGTAAACCCACACACATCCACTGACCAGATCTGTATAATGCTTGCTGCACTAGCTATAGTACAGCAACATTGTACAGTCTCCATGGACTTCTATAACTGTCCAAGATGGCATCTATCACAAAACTTATTTATATAGGCATAGTCTGAGGTTTCTGATAGCTCTCACATACATACATGTATATAGTATAGAGTATAGATTAACTTGAACTGTAAGCCAAAACTAATACCCCCCGCTCTGACATGAAATTGGTCAAACTGGAAATATAGTATACACTGTAATGTGTATTCATTGATGTCAGTACTTCTACATACATGGCTTGTTTCATGTATGTTTTGTTTAGTCATGATTTTTTTATGTCAAAAAAATGCACTTAAATGTTCATGTACATTTTGTATCTTTCTTTGTTGCTTATTACAAAAATATATATATGTGCTTTGGCAGGTCTATTTCCTGTGCTGTGTCCATCTTGATATCATAGCTAGTCATATGCATCTCTATGCAAGTTGTTGATATATTTATGCTAATGAGTGGGGTAGATTTTGACCAATCAGCATTATCCCCTAGAGGGGTATTAGTATTGACAGCACCCTATTCATTCTTTGTTTTTGGCGGATTATCATCGTTTGTTTTTATGCACCCACCCACCGTCCCCAGATTCACCTATATGTATTTTATTTTTTATTTTTTCACATGCTGTGACCTGTCTTTTCCTGTATATTGCATTGTTCCTTATATTGTTAGGTGGGCTACTCACTCTTTGTAATTTATTCTTTAAACCAGGTTTTAATTCCAGGCTTTTAATTCCAGGCTTTTAATTCCAGGGGAATTTTACCCCCAATACTTTATTAATTGAAATATTATTCATTTACTATGTCAGTAGCTTCTATATATGTATCATCATCTCCAGGAATTCTTAGAGTCAAGTCGCTTCTCTGCAGCTCAGTAGAGTCAAGTTTCTTCTCTAGGTCTATTCGATTTCAAGTCTTAGAGTCAAGTCGCTTCTCTGTAGTTCAGTAGAGTCAAGCTTCTCCTCTAGGTAAGAATATTCTATTTCTCATCTTCTCCATAAATTTACTTAAGAGTCAAGTTGCTTCTGTGGAGTTTCGGCAGAGTCAAGCCTCTTCTCTAGGTGTCTTTTTGGAGTCTTGATGTTAAATTTTAAGTTTAAGTTGTATTAAGGGTATGTTAATTAGCAAGTAGAGAGTAGCCCCTGATATGCCAAATGTTAATAATGTATACATGTACTTCTTAGTGTATCTTATTCATGTTTTTCGCTAACATGTGTAATAAACAGATAAACTGTTTATCGTGTTTTAGCTGTATATAAATGATTGGTTAGAGCCCCTGCCACGCCCACCTACAGTGAAACATTGACTTGTTCAGGCAGTACATTTGTAGAAGTAAACTTACTGAGGTATACACATGTATAGGTGGTTTAAATAGTACAGGTGATATAAACCGAAAATTTAAAACATTTGGAGTAAAGATTGCTGCTCTAATACAATGATAAATGAACGGCTCACATATTGTAGTGTTGAGGTAAGTGAGAACCCACGGCATGCTCACATATAAACAACTAGTGTAATGCCCTTTAGTACATGTCTGTATATTTAAACCCTTCTGGTTGAAAATGTTCACGTTTATTTTTACGTCATTCATCTTTCATCTAATCCTGTTTTAACTTCAATGATAACAAACATTATTGTAACTATGACGTGAATAACGTAAGTAGCGACATAATTAACACACTGGAAGTGTTAACGTGAACTGTGTATGGCCCACACTGATGGTTGACTTATAGCATGCATTTCTTTCACGAAAACATGCATTCCTTACAACCATGATTCTGTAGATGTACATCTGTTTTCATCATTTTGACCCCTAACCTCTCATCCCCTGAATATGGCCTTTAACTATACTTTTGACCTTTAACCCTTTCTTTTATGAACTATATTTCTCCTTATGAATTACCCCTGATATAAGAATGCAATAATTCAATTTATTATCCATGCATCAAAATTGTTCAGGGCATGATACAATTTATATCATTCCAACATCGTTGTCCCCTCCCTATACACTTAACCTGTTTTCTTTCGACTCCAACTCGCCTATTAAAAACCATGAGCTGTTATGACCCCTATTCCTCCTGCTTATGACCTCTTACCTTCCTTTTGACCTCTAGTCCTGTTATAACAGCTAACCAGCCTTATGACCTCTTACCTTCCTTTTGACCTCTAGTCCAGTTATAACAGCTAACCAGACTTATGACCTCTTACCTTCCTTTTGACCTCTAGTCCAGTTATAACAGCTAACCAGACTTATGACCTCTTCCCTTCCTTTTGACCTCTAGTCCTGTTATAACAGCTAACCAGGCTTATGACCTCTTACCTTCCTTTTGACCTCTAGTCCAGTTATAACAGCTAACCAGACTTATGACCTCCTACCTTCCTTTTGACCTCTAGTCCTGTTATAACAGCTAACCAGGCTTATGACCTCTTACCTTCCTTTTGACCTCTAGTCCAGTTATAACAGCTAACCAGACTTATGACCTCTCACCTTCCTTTTGACCTCTAGTCCTGTTATAACAGCTAAACAGACTTATGACCTCTTACCTTCCTTTTGACCTCAAGTCCTGTTATAACAGCTAACCAGACTTATGACCTCTTCCCTTCCTTTTGACCTCTAGTCCTGTTATAACAGCTAAACAGACTTATGACCTCTTACCTTCCTTTTGACCTCTAGTCCAGTTATAACAGCTAACCAGACTTATGACCTCCTACCTTCCTTTTGACCTCTAGTCCTGTTATAACAGCTAACCAGACTTATGACCCCCTAACCCTTCTCATCACTTTTGAACTACATTCCTTGTGACATATAACCTTCCTATTTGACCGCTAATCCTCTTGTTTAAGACTTCTAACACCCAAAGAACTAGTTGTTTTAAAAATTCATACTATAAACCTAGTTATAGTATCACAATATCTTATTAAACCATAGTCAACATGTCAGTTATATCTTATCATTTTCTTTAATCATTAGTAAACACATATAAATAAAGCTGTAACGAATACACATTAGTGCTTGAGAACAGTGCTCATGTAATAAAACAACATTACCACTAACCAGTACAATGCATTCACATATTAGTTCAGTACTCCTATTCTCCTAAACATGGAATACAATACCAATATTTAAGACGATAAAACCAAATAAAAACACCACAATAAAAGTTTCCTCGTCTTTATTACCATACCACTACCGTATAGTGTCGTGTCCTTATAACACTCTACAATTGGGTACTGTTAAACATCTAACTCCCATACTGATTTTTATTTTTAAATTTTACCATAAAAGGTTTTTGGATTATCATTGTCTATTCCACATTCAGAATTACATAAGAAGTTCCAGGTTTGCACAAAAAATGTAATCATACATGATTTCAGTTACGTATACTTCCTCATAAGTAGAAAATGTTCATTTACCTCATAAGAACAAAGGAATGTTTACAGTTATGTGATCATTATCAAAGAAATGTTTAGTTACCTGATCAGGATCAAAGAAATGTTTAGTTACCTGATAAAGATCAAAGAAATGTTTAATTTCCTGATGGTATGCAAGAAATGTTAAGTTACCTGATCAACATCAAAGAAATGTTTAATTTCCTTATTGGGATTGAAGAAATGTTTATTTACCCGACATAATTTCAATGATACCTTTATAAAATGTACTGACTTGTTAACATCATTACCTTGATTTGTTTATATCTGAATTCATATAATCTCCTTTACATTAACATGTGTTGTAATATCACGTATCTGTTGATAAAATAGATCAAATATTTGTTATCTGAGAGATAAACAGAAAATAAGAAAACAATTTTCCTTTTAAGAAAAGCGAGGAACAAAAGCTAAAGGATACAACAGAGACAAAATAGCTGTTTTACCGTGCAGGAATTAGGTTTTTTGCTGCGTTGAAATAACAAATTTATTGGCATTGAAATTAGAACTTGAACGGTACAGAAATTAGATGTTTTACAGTGAAGAAAAAGCATCAACAGAAGGCATGCTGGTTAAGTTATGACAACCAATCAAATCAGCGATATGTTCTACACTTGTTGACCTTGATCATGACCTTGGAATGGTCTTGTGTTACATTGATCTACCATATATTGACAAATGAGTAGTTTGCTTGCCATAAACACCACAACATATACAGCTAATGGTGAAAATCTTACCTCGGTTCTTCTCTGAAAGTAATATTATTGTATAGGTAAGTATATACATGCTGAAAAAGTGTTAGTGAAAAGTCTTTATGTAATTGGGACAATCATGGTTCAGGCTTTTATTGGCTAAATGTCAAGTTTGTTTGTACTGACAGAATGTGCGGTCTCTCAAAACAGGTCCTATTATACTGATAAAACAGTACTTTCAGAAGACAGGTTCTACTCTCAAGACAGGTACTACCCTATTTAGGGCTGGTCTCTCAAGACAAGTTTTAAATGTACTACCATATTTATCCTGCAATAGACCCATTCTTAGTAATAATCCCACCAATATATATTACAGTTAGAAAGAAATGCCAACAAAAGTCTGGTAATAAGCCAATCCCCATGCTTTCAGTCAGAGATTATGTGTTGTCCTGTAATAAGCCCCTCCCCCTACTTTCAGTCAGAGATTATGTGTTGTCCTGTAAGCCCATCCCCGTACTTTCAGTCAGAGATTATGTGTTGTCCTGTAAGCCCATCCCCTACTGTCAGTCAGAGATTATGTGTTGTCCTGTAATAAGCCCATCTACTACTTTCAGTCAGAGATTATGTGTTGTCCTGTAATAAGCCCCTCCCCCTACTTTCAGTCAGAGATTATGTGTTGTCCAGTAATAAGCACATCCCCCTACTTTCAGTCAGAGATTATGTGTTGTGCTGTAATAAACCCATCCCCCTTCTTTCAGTCAGAGATTATGTGTTGTCCTGTAAGCCCATCCCCGCACTTTCAGTCAGAGATTATGTGTTGTCCTGTAAGCCCATCCCCGTACTTTCAGTCAGAGATTATGTGTTGTCCTGTAATAAACCCATCCCCCTTCTTTCAGTCAGAGATTATGTGTTGTCCTGTAATAAGCCAGATCCCTACTTTCAGTCAGAGATTATGTGTTGACCCCCTGGCCATGGGCTTATTGCAGGATAAATACGGTAACAAAATTGGTGGCTCTTTAAGATATATTCTGCTGTCTTGATAGAATGAGTTTAAATCACAATTGTGATCAGAATCTATTATATGTAATGGTGTACATAAAATTTCATTATCATGTAATCACAAAAAGATCATCTGAAATGTGAAATATAACGTATTACAGAAAAATAAAAGCACTATTTAATATGGATCTCTCAAAAAACCTCTTTGATTAAAGCCAAGACTGTATGTGCTATGGTGCTTCAGACATCAGAAGTAATCAGTGTACAGATAGTAGTTAGATGTAGTAGGGGGTTAGCTCAGAATATAGGCGAAATACAGACCATCTCACTAATGCAGTTAATTTTCAAAAACACTAAAAGTATTTAGAAATTAGAACAAGGAAATAATAACGGTAATTCTTGTGTCTGATTGAGACAAGGTACTCAATACTGTATCCAACCTAATAAGTGCCCCGATATACGCATCCCATCCCATCACCATAACTTACCAACTTGCTCAAGGAAAAAAGGGTTTATCATGGTTATTGTTTGGTAAGTTTGGACAGTTCTGCAATCATTCTTGTTTTCACACATTGTTAAGTGGCCAGGGCGCTTATTACAAGTAGGCTGAATACAGAAGCTATTTGCATAAACATTCTTACTTACACAAGTAATAGCCTAGTTCTCTACTAAATAAATGCCAGGAACAATAATTCTAGTCCTAAGCATACATGACAAATATCAAACTTTTCCTAGACAAGAAATACAGTCCAGAATATGACAATTGGCATTATATAAGCCACTAACAGTATGAACTAACATCTAGTATTTATGGGACAAGTCTACACAGAACTGCGACCTACCGCCTCTTTGGAAGTCTTGTCCATACACACAGCTGAGCGGATCACAATCCTCAGGTTTTCCTTCATGATCAGACCTATATCATTGCTGTGGGGGCCCTGAAAATACACCAACAGATAACATTTCATCAGCTCTGCTGTTTAAAACTCATCTCAGGAGAGATTGAGGGAAGGCAGTTGGAAGGGATAAGGTTGGAGATACATTTATACAAACTTTATTTTGCACTGTAAATTGACAGGTTGAGGGGCCATAAGGGGCCAGGATTTGGTTAGACCTGGGAGGAAGATGAGGAAGAGAGGGGATATGTGGAAAAGAAAGATAATCATGCAGGGTGGAGGGGGGGGGGGATTGAAAAGTGTGAGGTAAGAGGGAGTTAGGGGAAGAGGAAAGGTAGGATTAAGGTGAGGTGTGTGAGGGTGGGAGGTAACAGAGGGGGAGGAGGCGGGAATACCTACCGTGCTCTTGTCATGCATCTGATCCATGACATTGCTGAGTACATTTACACAATCCTCCAGTTCCTCCTGATCCTCCAGTAAAGGACCTGTGTGTTTCAGAATCATAGGCAGCAAGATAGCACGGCAATCTGAAACAAGCATATCCATGGTAACACAGAGACACAAATAGTATCCAGGGTAACATGATATAGAGACACTGAACATATTGATCTCCATGGTAATGAAATATACTGAAACTCACTGATCTCCGTGGTAATGAAATATATTGAAACTCACTGATCTCCATGGTAATGAAATATACTGAAACTCACTGATCTCCATGGTAATAAAATATACTGAAACTCACCGGTCTCCATGCTAATGAAATATACAGAAACTCACTGATCTCCATGGTGAAAAGATACAGTGACACTGAAACATTGATCTCCATGGAAACATGATACACTAGAGACTAAACTGTGGATTTCTATGGTAGCTAGATATTAAGAAACAAACATTCATCTCAATGATAACACTATATCTGGACAGTTTGAAATACTCATTGGTTTCATTTATTACAAAACAAGATCAATATCAATATATTTGGTCTCCAGTAACTCCGAGAACATCTCCAACATTGGTTGTCATAGTTACAAGATCATGTGTCTGAAACGAGGTCACCTTAATTTTTATGTATTGTTTGATGGCCCCTTGTAAATTAAAGCATGTTTGGGTAAAAGACTGCGTTAAGCACAATGACGTACCTGCTGATTTAAATAACACACTATATACAAGGTCATCTATACACTTCAACTTCTGTTTCGTCAGTCGTTCTTTTGGCACATTGTTGATGAATTCTACCATCAATTTACTGAAATGTAAAGTCAATAACATGTTCACAGATTATCTATCTAGTAACACTGTTGATTTATATTTATATAGTTACATCCTTATTCTCACAGAGTTTTGTATATTTATGACAATCGTATTAAATGCAAATTCTTTCTAACCATACCTGCTTTGTATATTCATAGTTATACATATCAACATGTGTGTAAAATGTGTGAGACATACCTGAGCTCCAGTGGGTCAAACACATGCATGATGTCAGGTATAGCGGAGCACAGGTACTTCAGAGCTGAGCCCTGGTAAAAAATACCAACAAAATAGTAAGTATTAAAACCAACAACATACATGATAAGTGTTAAAATCAAAATCAATACTGAGTGTTACAATGTAAGATCAATACTTTGTAAGACAAGGCAAGTTTCTCTTAAACAAGAAATTGCTAATTGATCCCTTTTTATACTTGTCACACTCACTGACGAAATAATGAATCAAAGGTTACATCTTACACAGGGTATCATCACACCACACAGGAGGCTAACTCAATGTTGGATGACTTGTTTTCAAAATACAAAGAAAACTAGGTTATGAAAGCTTAAATTTCGGCGTTTTATGTGCTTATTTCATACCAAAGAGTTACAGGTACTAAAGAGTTCCAACAAGAACAGTAACTGCTGTTTACCTGGGCTAGGAGTGTGTTGTCACTGGTGTATAACATCATACCACTGATGGCCTGGATTAACTGTTTCATCTGTAGCTCAAACAGCTGTTTACCTCGGCCATCATTCAACCTGAAATATCAATTATCCAAATTAACTTTGCTTAATGGATATTTCTATTCCGTTTACAGAACAGTTACAGTAGAGAATGTCCAAAAGTATCTCTCTATTTACAGACCAGTTACTGTAGAGAATGTCCAAAAGTATCTCTCTATTTACAGACAAGTTACTGTAGAGAATGTCCAAAAGTATCTCTCCATTTATAGAACAGTTACTGTAGAGAATGTCCAAAAGTATCTCTCCATTTACAGACCAGTTACTGTAGAGAATGTCCAAAAGTATCTCTCTATTTACACAAAGTATCTCTCTATTTACAGACCAGTTACTGTAGAGAATGTCCAAAAGTATCTCTCTATTTACAGACAAGTTACTGTAGAGAATGTCCAAAAGTATCTCTCCATTTACAGACCAGTTACTGTAGAGGATGTCCAAAGGTATCTCTCCATTAACAGAACAGTTACTGTAGAGAATGTCCAAAAGTATCTCTCCATTTACAGAGCAGTTACTGTAGAGAATGTCCAAAAGTATCTCTCTATTTACAGACAAGTTACTGTAGAGAATGTCCAAAAGTATCTCTCTATTTACAGACAAGTTACTGTAGAGAATGTCCAAAAGTATCTCTCTATTTACAGACAAGTTACTGTAGAGAATGTCCAAAAGTATCTCTCCATTTACAGAGCAGTTACTGTAGAGAATGTCCAAAAGTATCTCTCTATTTACAGACAAGTTACTGTAGAGAATGTCCAAAAGTATCTCTCCATTTATAGACCAGTTACTGTAGAGAATGTCCAAAAGTATCTCTCCATTTATAGAACAGTTACTGTAGAGAATGTCCAAAAGTATCTCCATTTACAGACCAGTTACTGTAGAGGATGTCCAAAAGTATCTCTCCATTTACAGTAACAGGTCTGTAAATGGAGAGATTCTTTTGGACATTCTCTACAGAACAGTTACTGTAGAGAATGTCCAGAAGTATCTCTCCATTTACACAAAGTATCTCTCTATTTACAGACCCGTTACTGTAGAGAATGTCCAAAAGGATCTCTCTATTTACAGACCCGTTACTGTAGAGAATGTCCAAAAGAATCTCTCCATTTACAGACCAGTTCCTGTAGAGGATGTCCAAAAGTATCTCTCCATTTATAGACCAGTTACTGTAGAGAATGTCCAAAAGTATCTCTCCATTTACAGACCTGTTACTGTAGAGAATGTCCAAAAGTATCTCTCCATTTACAGATCAGTTACTGTAGAGAATGTCCAAAAGTATCTCTCTATTTACAGAACAGTTACTGTAGAGAATGTCCAAAAGTATCTCTCCATTTATAGACCAGTTACAGTAGAGAATGTCCAAAAGTATCTCTCCATTTACAGAACAGTTCCTGTAGAGAATGTCCAAAAGTATCTCTCCATTTATAGACCAGTTACAGTAGAGAATGTCCAAAAGTATCTCTCTATTTACAGACTAGTTACTGTAGAGAATGTCCAAAAGTATCTCTCCATTTATAGACCAGTTACAGTAGAGAATGTCCAAAAGTATCTCTCCATTTACAGAACAGTTACTGTCGAGAATGTCCAAAAGTATCTCTCCATTTACAGACCTGTTACAGTAGAGAATGTCCAAAAGTATCTCTCCATTTACAGAACAGTTACTGTCGAGAATGTCCAAAAGTATCTCTCCATTTACAGAACAGTTACTGTCGAGAATGTCCAAAAGTATCTCTCCATTTACAGACCTGTTACAGTAGAGAATGTCCAAAAGTATCTCTCCATTTACAGAACAGTTACTGTCGAGAATGTCCAAAAGTATCTCTCCATTTACAGAACAGTTACTGTCGAGAATGTCCAAAAGTATCTCTCCATTTACAGACCTGTTACAGTAGAGAATGTCCAAAAGTATCTCTCCATTTACAGAACAGTTACTGTCGAGAATGTCCAAAAGTATCTCTCCATTTACAGAACAGTTACTGTCGAGAATGTCCAAAAGTATCTCTCCATTTACAGAACAGTTACTGTCGAGAATGTCCAAAAGTATCTCTCCATTTACAGAACAGTTACTGTCGAGAATGTCCAAAAGTATCTCTCCATTTACAGAACAGTTACTGTCGAGAATGTCCAAAAGTATCTCTCCATTTACAGAACAGTTACTGTCGAGAATGTCCAAAAGTATCTCTCCATTTACAGAACAGTTACTGTCGAGAATGTCCAAAAGTATCTCTCCATTTACAGAACAGTTCCTGTAGAGAATGTCCAAAAGTATCTCTCCATTTACAGACCTGTTACAGTAGAGAATGTCCAAAAGTATCTCTCCATTTACAGAACAGTTACTGTCGAGAATGTCCAAAAGTATCTCTCCATTTACAGAACAGTTACTGTCGAGAATGTCCAAAAGTATCTCTCCATTTACAGAACAGTTCCTGTAGAGAATGTCCAAAAGTATCTCTCCATTTATAGACCAGTTACAGTAGAGAATGTCCAAAAGTATCTCTCCATTTACAGAACAGTTACTGTCGAGAATGTCCAAAAGTATCTCTCCATTTACAGAACAGTTCCTGTAGAGAATGTCCAAAAGTATCTCTCCATTTATAGACCAGTTACAGTAGAGAATGTCCAAAAGTATCTCTCCATTTACAGACTAGTTACTGTAGAGAACGTCCAAAAGTATCTCTCCATTAACAGAACAGTTATTGTAGAGAATGTCCAAAAATATCTCTCTATTTACAGAACAGTTACTGTAGAGAATGCCCAAAAGTATCTCTCTATTTACAGAACAGTTACTGTAGAGGATGTCCAAAAGTATCTCTCTATTTACAGAACAGTTACTGTAGAGAATGTCCAAAGTATCTCTCTAACGGTTTGTAATGTTATTAATTTCACATGAAACATTTAATTAAATATGAATGTCACTTTCAAAACCAGATGCCCTCCAATGAACCATAATTATACTATAGAATTATAGTATGTGATGTTTACAGATCTCATGCAATTTCTCCACAATGTCAGAAATCCATCACGCCTTTCTTCCAACACACACATAATGAACAGCTCTAGAACTCAGCGAGGAGCTGGTTTTTAGGGGTTTGTCCAATTGAACATAAAAATGTACAAAATGATAGTATCCAAACTGTACAGATTCAGTTACATACACAGAGAAGTGATTCCTAGACTGC
This sequence comes from Mizuhopecten yessoensis, assembly GCF_002113885.1. Taxonomy (NCBI): domain Eukaryota; kingdom Metazoa; phylum Mollusca; class Bivalvia; order Pectinida; family Pectinidae; genus Mizuhopecten; species Mizuhopecten yessoensis. Next base: position 314,739 of record NW_018404097.1, read on the forward strand.
ACTATGAACTTGAAGAGGTATTCCAGTGACTTCATGGCTCTAATCAACACTTTCTGATTCACCTCCATGGCCCTGTCAACGTAGTCTCGCAGGATCAACATCAGTTTCCTGTCAACACACATGTTATGTTAATGTACTGTTTACTTCTTAGGGCCAATGTTCCTATCCACACATTACTGTTACTGTCAATGTTCCTATCCACACATTTCTGTTACTGTCAATGTTTCTATCCACACATTACTGTTACTGTCAATGTTCATGTATGTCACATAACTGATAAACTTCTCATAATAAATTCACTTCTAATACTAACAGCATCTAGCTGAATATTACATTATATTTTAATGAAATCTAAATTGATTAAAAAGATATCATCAAAATAAGATCTAGTTTCTTTAACTCATTTTTAGTTCTCTATACAGTTTGTTAATGAAATATCCTTACTACATCTTCTTGTCAGTTTTTTACCTTTGCCACAAATGAACAAATTTTTGCAATTAGATTTATCAATGAGCAGCTACACTTTCAATAAACACATATTTGCCAATTTCATACATACTCATAGGCCATGGCAAAGCTGAATGAGGTGGTTACATAGGCATCCAGAACAGGCCGGAACTGGTGGTACTTCCTGTCTGAGATCAGGCCAATGATGTGTACCTACAGAAAATACAAGGTCACAAGGTGATAAAGTCAAGGTCACCAACCGATATCTAACATTTTTATTCAAGACATATTGGAACAACAAGATAAATGATACAGGCTGATAACTATTGCTTATAAAAACATGTTTGTTTTAAACTTTTAAAAAAAATCTAACGTTTGCATTTTTTCCAATTATAAATTTCAGGCTTAGTAAACCACAACATCTAACTGATAAGAGTCCATTTTGAAATCTGAAGGATATAACAGCTCCCTTTCTGTCTTTTAAAAATGACCAGATATTTTCATGTTTTCCAATTTACATCTTTTATTGATTGAGGATTTTTCAGCTTACCAAGAAAATGTTTTTAAAACACACATATGCCCCGGCTCCTGTAGTCTGACCAACTAAATGGAACAAATGCAAAGTCATTAATGTTGCTGGGACACAATCTTGTGATTACACATCTACTCACCAATGCCTCAAACACCAAGTTATCATACATCTCAGAAATGTTTGTCTCAATCAGAATGTTGAACAAAGAGTCAAGGAGATCCTGTAGGAACTGAAAGGTAAAACACACATTATCAGTTTGATGATATATTGTGAAATTACACAAGATTTCCATTTCAAAATTTTGCATTCATCCACTGTTTCAAGACAAGAGACCTTTTAACATAAATACACACATATTTCACTTCTTCAATAGACATTTGATGAAATCTAGCCTTTATACAAAATCTGATGAAGTAAATTGAGAACATTTTCAAAAAATTGTGAAATTAGTGCCACAGATCAAATTCTTACTTTCAATTTAATGAAACTGCCTGTAGTGAAGTTGCTATAGTTACTGAAATAGTATATGTTGCTATGGTTACTGAAATAGTATATGTTGCTATGGTTACTATAACATCAACAGTTGAGTTGATGTACAGCTAATGTACATGTTGCTACTAAATTTGTATATTCTAGCACCTGACCTTTCCGTGACTTTGATACTGACCTTGACTATTTCCTCTCCATCTACATGCATCAGTTTGTCGAGGTGAGTCCGCAGTACAGACGTGTCGTTCAACATCTCCTGCCATTTTAACAATCCCAGGAGATCAACTACAGCGACAAGACAGATACAGTGTGTTATAAAACATAGGATCTTAAAGCAGCTTCCATACCTTTGAACTTAACAATACAAATCTAGAAATTTCTGTTTTGCTGAGTCTTTGCAAACCAAAAAGTATCATAAATGTTGTGTGAAACAGATATGATTTCAAGAAACTTTTACCACATGACCAAAATGTGTAAATACTCACCATAAACTTTAATTTTCTGTCATGAAGTATTCACAATCAACATCTTGACTTCATGTTTAATGTCTTAAATGTGTCAACATGATATGATGTTATGTCCACTGTCTTTAAGATATATCTACCAATATGTGCCCTTCCTCCCCTAGTGACATACCATTATGTGTGAGTTTGGTGGAGCAGACAAATGTGTTGACCATGAAACTGTCCCTCTGGTTGAGTGTGAAGGGCCCGGAGAACAGTGGTATCTTGCTTCCCTTCTGGATGTCCTGGGAATCTAGAACATCTCGTGTCGAGGGCAGGTCAAGATATGGGTCACTGTCATCATGTTTTCTCTCAATCTGGAACAAACACCAGAATAAAAGGTTGAAATAGAAGAGCAATTTCGAAAAGAATCTCACAATGTAAGGTTGAGAAAAATGACATTACATGACTTTTTTTATTGACTGATGAATTCATACCATTACCTCAATGTTGAGTTCATTGACCAGTACAGTTCAGTAAATAGACTTACCTTATACATCAACTAGTTATAATGTTAGGTTCATTGAATGATAAACTTTATTAGATAGACTTGCCTTAAACATCAACTGATTACAATCATAATGTTGGGTTCATTGAATGATAAACTTAATGGATCCACTTACCTTATACATCAATTGGTTATAATGTTTGGTTCATTGACCAATAAACTTCAGTAGATAGACTTACCTTATACATCAATTGGTTATAATGTTTGGTTCATAGACCGATAAACTTCAGTAGATAGACTTACCTTATACATCAATTGGTTATAATGTTTGGTTCATAGACCGATAAACTTCAGTAGCTAGACTTACCTTATACACCAACAGGTTATGATCAGTGTCGGCTAATGTTGTGTGGTTCTTGTTCATCAGTTTCACAAAAGACATAGCAAATGGCCGCTCTGCTCTGTCCTTGTCTGTTAAAATACCCAGATAAATGTCAGATGCATTTCTCACAGACATAACAATACAATATATGTAGATAATATCCTAATACAACATATGTAGATTATAATATCCTAATCATTAAACACAACATGTGTAGAAAATCTTCTGATCATTGAATACAAAATATATTATCTATTTCACTTGAAATTAAAGTCTTAAATTATTTGTACCATACTACAAAAACTTACAACAATGTCTTATTACAAAGTCTTACTATAATGTCTTACTATGAAAGTCTTACTATAACGCCTTCCTACAAAGTCTTACTATAATGCCTTACTACGAAAGTCTTACTATAATGTTTTAATTACTACGAAAGTCTTACTATAATGCCTTACTACAAAGTTTTACTATAATGCTTTACCACAAAGTCTTACTATAATGTCTTACTACAAAGTCTTACTATAATGCCTTACTACAAAGTCTTACTATAATGCCTTACCACAAAGTCTTACTATAATGCCTTACTACAAAGTCTTACTATAATGCCTTACCACAAAGTCTTACTATAATGCCTTACTACAAAGTTTTACTATAATGTCTTACTACAAAGTCTTACTAAAATATCTTACTACGAAAGTCTTACAGTGCTATACATACTTTCACTTGTTGACTTATGTTTAAACAAGAACTTAAGATGCAATCCTCTAAATTCTTCTTCTGTGGATATAGCCACCTGGAAAAGAAACAAAAAGGCAACTACAGTATATATATGATAGGTGTTTTAATATTATAACTAAACGTCTGCTGAATTAACTTCTGCTTTGAATGGCACAATCAAAACTATATAAAAAGTTATTAAAATATTTGTGAATATTCATTCCAACATGATCAAATGTCTCCGTATTGTATATTTCTCAAGGTTTAAATCAAACTTCTTTAAATTCCCCTATACCAAAAATCAAAGATGGCTGAAATTCCTCCAACTACATTTACTGGAGGTTTGAAGATTTGTAGCCTACCTTGACAGTCTCATACCACTTGGGTTTGTCCTCATGGTAGTAAACCATAGTCCTGTACTCCGTCATCAGTTCCCCTCCACATCCATGGCTGATAACAGCCTACAATGTAAAACATACACAACTCAGTCTTCTGGTTACCTGTGTATATTGTACCTGTATCTACCTAACTTACAGTACTGGTGTTCAGCCTAACTTGTGTATATTGTACCTGTATCTACCTAACTTACAGTACAGGTGTTCAGCCTAACCTGTGTATATTGTACCTGTATCTATCTAACTTACAGTACAGGTGTTCAGCCTAACCTGTGTATATTGTACCTGTATCTACCTAATTAACACACCAGGTGTTCAGACATCACCTGTGTATATTGTACCTGTATCTACCTGATTAACACACCAGGTGTTTAGACATTACCTTTAATTTCTCCAGGTTTTTGTTACAGACGACCATTGTGACCTCTACATTTTTGTCGGCTGTTTTCGTTGGTCCGCGTGTGAATTCTCCCTGCTTGATTGTGATGTAGATGTCATTTCGTACGTCACCTGTATATGTTCAAACCCAAACATGTTTTAGTTAATAAATCTATAGAGCATTACAGAAATGATGTACAGTATCACTATAGGATTCTCCCGTATACCAGTAGGTTTTCTCTGTAAAGTATTAATCAGACACAAGTACTCACTTACTACCTGACATTAACGTAAGTAATGAAACCTTAAAATATATTGTTAAATACTTCCATCAAGTCATTGAACAGTTGACATTTTTCTGAATAACTGTGCTGTGTAAAATACACCATCGACTAAAAGTGATATATTTCTCTACTAAAAGTAATGTGTAATTATTTTTGTCATATTACATAACTTGATAACATTTACGACTCACAAAGTAATTACTCCAACACACAACTTCACAAAAGTTATCAATTACAAAAGCTGGTATGTAAAAGCAATAATGAAGCAACTCTCCATAATTTTTTTCCACTTTCCCATAAAAATTTTGTGCCAAAGATAAAGACAGAATTAATAAATTTGATACAACATTGAAAACTAATCTCCCACAGATAACTTGTCTATCTGTCCTATAAGAAAACCGTTTTGGCCCCCACCCCTGCTATACCTTGTATGTGCGTGAAAGTGTCTGAGAAAAACTTGGAGAGATCTGCTCTTTTATTGCGACATTTTTATGGCTTTTTTTTCATAAGCAGGGAAACACTGAACAGTTATATTATGTTAGAACAAAACTTGAAATAAAACAAACCTATATTTGAAAACACTACTCCCCTAAACAATACTCTGCTTTAGAAAAACAGCATTTGTTGTGAATGGTGACAAAAAGGTCAAAAGTATTAGAGAAAAAAGGAGCATGAAGAAAGATGCTGAAACTTCAGCTTATAACACACCACCAACTAGCGGTAATATCTGTTTGTACTACCGGTAATATCTGTCTGTACTACCGGTAATATCTGTCTGTACTGGCGGTAATATCTGTTTGTACTGGCGGTAATATCTGTTTGTACTGGCGGTAATATATGTTTGTACTAGCGGTAATATCTGTTTGTACTACCGGTAATATCTGTTTGTACTACCGGTAATATCTGTTTGTACTGGCGGTAATATCTGTTTGTACTAGCGGTAATATCTGTTTGTACTACCGGTAATATCTGTCTGTACTGGCGGTAATATCTGTTTGTACTGGCGGTAATATATGTTTGTACTGGCGGTAATATATGTTTGTACTAGCGGTAATATCTGTCTGTACTACCGGTAATATCTGTTTGTACTACCGGTAATATCTGTTTGTACTGGCAGTAATATCTGTTTGTACTGGCGGTAATATCTGTTTGTACTGGCAGTAATATCTGTTTGTACTGGCGGTAATATCTGTTTGTACTGGCAGTAATATCTGTTTGTACTGGCGGTAATATCTGTCTGTACTACCGGTAATATCTGTTTGTACTACCGGTAATATCTGTTTGTACTACCGGTAATATCTGTTTGTACTGGCAGTAATATATGTTTGTACTGGCGGTAATATCTGTTTGTACTGGCAGTAATATCTGTTTGTACTGGCGGTAATATCTGTCTGTACTACCGGTAATATCTGTTTGTACTGGCGGTAATATCTGTTTGTACTACCGGTAATATCTGTCTGTACTACCGGTAATATCTGTCTGTACTACCGGTAATATCTGTTTGTACTACTGGTAATATCTGTTTGTACTGGCGGTAATATCTGTCTGTCCAGATCCACAGCCGGTATGGACCACACTGCCATATTACTTATGAGACCTTTATTTATGTGTATAAAACCAATGCAGAACAACAAAATAACAACATCAAAAGCAAAAGCAACACAATCATTTGATTTGATCATATGTGCCAATTACAACACAATGTATTGCCTGTTGGGAACTTGAAGATGATACTACCTCGTACATGGATATATAGAAGTAATAACACGCATGGTTGAACAGCAAATGTTTTTTTTTCTTTCAAATATAAGTGACCTTATCAAATTATATTTTAATAGCTATTTACAACACATGGGGCCTTAACAGCTCTCCTGGGTGATGTTTCAGGACACATGATAATTACGTACAGGGTATTTCACACAACCGTGTGTAACTTCTCCCCCTTACATATGGTTAATGGGTACCCGTAGATTTACGTACGCATTGTGAAAAGGCAACAAGTTTTTTTAATTTGTAATTGAAAATAGTTGAATATTGTACACGTATACAAAAGTAATACAATATATACGGGATATGAACTGAGAACAGGCAGAAATCCCTTTTGGGGCCCAACCCTCTGCACATGGCACATCATTCATTTAATGAAATTAAAATTATTTTACTCACAATAAAAGAATAGGATTTTAAAGATGTTCCTGTATTTCTTCTATTGAACCCTGCCCCTCTCCCCCTAGCAAGACAACATCCTCTGTTGAAACATTGAGTCAACTTGGCCCAAGGATACTCCACACCAAATCAGCTCAAAATCCTTTTCCCTTATTCAAGGAGCAGTATTTTGAAGATTTACCTTTATTTCCCTAATTATTTGGCCTTACTTTCCCTAAAAAAGCCACATCCTCCATTTGTAAAATATAGAGCCTCCTTGGGCCATTTATGTTCTTGTACTTTTGACATTAGCCTAGGACCAGGCTTTTTGACAACATTTACACATAAATATCAATAAGCAAAAAAGTGAATGATTGATAAAACCTATTCCAACATTGCTAAGTAAGGACATAAATGGCTAAAAACTCCATAAGGTGCAATGCTACAACATGTAGGATGTAGTAAATGTGGACATGTGGGCTTACCTCCTAGTACGAGTCAACAGATAAACATATCAATACAGGTATGTTATACAGGTATTACACAGGTATATTATGATATTACACAGGTATATCACACAGGTGGGAACAACTACAATACATCATTCGGTACATCATCGGTCACTGGATCAAATTTGTTATACCAAATTAAAGTTTACAGGTAAGAAATGATTGTAACCACAAGAAAATATGGATATGCTAAACGATAAAATTATCCAAAACAGTCAGTTTTATGTTCTGTAAGTTCTAAAACCAGGTTACTTCTTAGAATGAATTTCAAGGTTAGCACTGTCACATATCTCTAGGTAAACTCTTTCTCTTTGTAAATGTCAAGGAAACACAATCAGTTTTCTTCTAAGTTTCAAACATTACACTCAACATCAGATTTTCTACTTTCTGTCAGGATATTCCAATACATTAGAGCTTTGAAATGCACCGATACCATTGGTACCTGGATATTACGTACCTGGCATGATGACTTCTGGGAAACCCATCTTACGAGACACAGGTGTGTTCTGGCCAACAAGGTGTGGAAAGTCTTCTCGCACCTGTCATACAGAGAAATTTCTGTCTTATGGAGAAATTCTTGTCATATAGAAATTAAGTAGTCAAACAGAGAGATTAAACACGCATGTTCAAATTGTTACAGAGAAACTCCAGCCATACAGAAATCAAGTGCAGTAAAATCCTGCTATGGAAAAAATCTTGTCACAGAAAACAATATACCAGTATATACAGTCATGAAATTTTCTACAGAAGGATAGATGGACCTATGGACAGGGTGATTACTGTACTGAACACACGCTCTCAGAATGCCTTAACGACACTACATCTGTCCAAAAACCTCACTTTTCATTATGAAATCTGGAATCTATCTTTCTGGATTAATGCATCATCATTGTCTTGATGGAAAAAAATACATATTGTTTGGAATATAACCTAACTGAAATGAAATTTTCAACTGTTAAATGTGAACTGACTTGTTTAGGGTCACCAGACAGGATCTTCATAGAAACCCATACACCTTGTCCTTTATGGTTAATATCCTTGGCAACGACCACCTTCCGAATCAAGCTTTCCATCGCCTCCTTTTCTCCACACCTACCAAACACACATAGTTAACATTATACAAGGCATTGACTGTTAGGTATATTGTACATGTTTCCTTAAACTTACAGGCTATCTTATTTGCAAATTTGTGTACTTCAAACTTTGACTCTTTTATCATTTAAGTATGTGAACCTACTACTGTATGGATGTTGATAAATCTTGGAAAAAAAGGAATTGCTATAATAATCGAACATTTTACAATTCTTTTGGTTTTGTTTTGTTTTTTAGACGGATCCATGATAAAAACAGGAATCCCAATAGAACTCTTTAAAAAGTAATATGGAAAGATTTCTTTCAATAGAAACTGTCTTCAGAGATCATTTTTTATACAGTTTTTATTTTGAAAGAAGTAAATGATTGAAAAAGAGAGATTATAAGTTATGAGCAAAACAAATTACCCATAATTCAACATTGGATAAAATAGACCTTGGATTTGCTGTTGAAATGGTATAAGAGAGATTGTTTCCAAACTTACTGCTGAAATGGTATAAGAGAGATTGTTTCCAGACTTACTGCTGAAATGGTATAAGAGAGATTGTTTACAGACTTACTGTTGAAATGGTATAAGAGAGAATGTTTCCAGACTTACTGCTGAAATGGTATGAAATGCTGTGTCTCCTCTGAACACTCCTGTTTGCCATTCATGATTTCTGTTATATCCAGGGCTGAAGTACAAAACATAGACAACTCGTAAGAACACAATTACATAGCATTGGTGATTTACTGATACAATGGAAGACAAAGCTGCTACTATGGTGATTTACTGATACAATGGAAGACAAAGCTGTTACCATGGTGATTTACTGATACAATGGAAGGCAAAGCTGTTACCATGGTGATTTAATGAAACAATGGAAGACAAAGCTGTTACCATGGTGATTTACTGATACAATGGGAGACAAAGCTGTTACCATGGTGATTTACTGATACAATGGGAGACAAAGCTGTTACCATGGTGATTTACTGATACAATGGAAGACAAGCTGTTACCATGGTGATTTATTGAAACAATGGAAGACAAAGCTGTTACCATGGTGATTTACTGATACAATGGGAGACAACGCTGTTACCATGGTGATTTACTGATACAATGGGAGACAAAGCTGTTACCATGGTGATTTACTGATACAATGGAAGACAAAGCTGTTACCATGGTGATTTAGCACTTTCTACGTAATTCAGCAATGCTTTCAAACCCTTTGGGGAAATTTATGTTTAGGAAATAAATTTTTCATAAAACAGTTGGATTTGTTTTCAATATTTTGCAGTAGTGATCAAAATGGTCTCAAAGGAAACCTTTTCTGACACGAGATATACCTTGGACCACAGTTGTTCTAATATCATTTTCAATGTTCTAAGGTGTTATTCTGTGTATATTACCTGCTACTCCAAATGGTCGCTTCAGCCCTTTCGTTTGTTTCTTGTCGTCTACATCTTTCGTATCCATGACCCCTGTATCAACAGGAAATGTAAACTTGACGAAGTTCTCAAAACCACACAATTTAAATAAAATCAAACATACATATACATGTTTACCTATACATCATTTTGATATACATGTATTACCTATACATCATTTTGATATACATGTATTACCTATACATCATTTTGATATACATGTATTACCTATACATCATTTTGATATACATGTATTACCTATACATCATTTTGATATACATGTATTACCTATACATCATTTTGATATACATGTATTACCTATACATCATTTTGATATACATGTATTACCTATACATCATTTTGAAGTGTTTAACTGAACTGTTTTTACAAACTAAACAGATGTCTCCATTAAGGTTTATCTTGTGCTCAACATCATAAATGCACAATTTCATTTATTTGCTTATCAATATTTTTGATAGAAAATAATATTCATCTCAAGAATGAAATCATTAAAAGTAACATGATGTAAATATGAGTGGGATTTGAGAATTTAATTGGGGGGTTTTTCCTGGAAAATTTTACCTCAAAAACTTGCAATGGGAAATATTACGAATAGAAAGGTTGAACTTTCACATGCGCCTCTGTAGTTGATAATGTTAAACATGTACTAGGTAGGTGTTTGAAGTCTTTTTTGAGATTTTGTCACTCAAGATTTCTACCCATTAAAGTTTGATAGTTTGGCAAGTATGTGTGAAACAGTATATGTACTATGTGTCATAGAATGAGCTAACTTACCTATTCTTACAATTTGAAAAACTAAAAATACTTTTTCTCGCTGTCGGTCTTTAGCACCTAAGTCCTGTAAACAGAAGTAAATACATCATTACTGTGTTGTTGTTACGACTGGCTTTTATATTGGTAAATCAGTGATTCTGAGATTGATCAGGACTACCAACAAGTAACAGGATAACCTTATCAGTTATGTGTGACATGAAAAGTAAATATAGCCAACACTGAACACCTGTAGGAAGTTCTGGAAATCAGGGAGATCAGAAATGACTATTGTATATATATCCGTTTTCATGTCAAATGTTCAAGTTCAAATTTCTAAATTATTTATAAGCGTATCACATATTAACATAAACATTGTTTTTATATAGTATAACATATAAACGACTAGTACTTAGTCAAAACTACTCACATTTGAAAATATTGATAAGACAAGTGTTTATATACAATGGTTCAGATTGGGATTTGAAATGAGACCCTCTCAATATCAGACAAATCATCTAAACAATAATCTTCACAAGTATAAATCTATCAGACTTGTACACACCAGCTACATGTGCTGTATCTGACAGTATACGTACCGTGAACACCACTTTATAATTGTTCAGCATTTCTAAGTTCTTTGGTACCCCTCCTCCCTTGGCCCATTTCACTACATAATTTTCACTGAAAAGTCAATAATATCACAGTGTTACTTTATTTCATTTTTCACATTCGTGTTCAACTTTATTTAAAACAATAACCTTTAATTACACACTCCAGAAAAGTTGTCCACACAAGTATATTTAAGTCTAAGTTTTAAAAGGTACAAATTCTCACCTGATAAATTTTCCAAATTTGGCATCATAAAGGCTCATCAAGATATCTGCATCCTCGCCGATCCGACAAACAAAATTTCTAAGTTTGACAAAAAGGTTAAAAGTGTGTGGCCATGTGAGATTGAGTCCTTCCTCCTTGCCAGTGTTTACCTGTAAATCATAAACAACAGTTATACAGGTGTGGCTTGTAATCTGGTGGAAAGTTCCGTCGATAAACTCCAAATATAACAGATCGGATCAATCTACGTTAAATACAAATTAACCACTGTCTGCCTCATAGTGGCATTGCAGTTTTATTAATTAGCATTTAATGACACACAATCAAAGTGCCCTTGGCACTGGAGGATTGGCGGCCTGAGTGTGTTTTTCTACAGATTTCAGGCTACTGTATTCATTCATGCGGAAAGAAATAAAACAAAGCTTGGCCCGTTTCGCTCCTGTTACAAAAGTGACAATAGTGTCTGTTTTACGTTTTACTTTATGACTGTTTTATACCAAAGTAATACCTGTAGCATACATTAACAACAGTACAATGCAACTTCAATGTCTTTTTTACTTCACACCATATATTCTATTCCGTCTTTACGTATTGCAGAGTTATCTTCTCTCGTGAGCAGGTATTGATTGTTACGTCATTGGTTTGTGAGAGTAACGTCATCAATTTTTGAGAAAACGACGTAATTTTCTCACACAAACAAATGGCGTAACAATCAATACCTGCTAACAAGAGAAGATACCTCTGCAATACACAAAGACGGAATACTTCGATTTGACTATGGTATGGTTTTATCTGGCATGGTTACATCATGGTAATCATCAGCAAATTGATACTCTTAACATTTATGGTAAGTTTCATTATGCTGTAACATAATTATTTTTGAAAACAGTAATAGATAAGCACAGCCATGTACAGAAAAAGTCCTATATAGAGATGTTTCGAGCTGTTGTGAATTGACATCAATGTTGTATTGTTTCCTGCCATTACTATTACCACCTGTAGATTGTATTAATTACAATAGCATGTTTTATACTGTGTTTACCTTTTCTGCTTTGATTCGATCAGCTGCAAGTTCATGCTGAAAAATTAACATTAGAAATCTGATATGAACATAAGAACTCCATAATTAGTGACAAACAGATACATAACTACGTAAACTTCTACACAACTGTACAAATTGAGAACATAATTTTCTAAGAAGTAAATGTTCATGGCGCAAAAAAATAATCTTTTTGCCAAGAATAAAGAACTTTGACTGTGAAAATATCTGAGTATACAGTAAAATGAAGATAAATAGTATTTCAATTTTACAACAGTGAATACAAACTCATTTCTTGAAGACTTGTTTTGATTAAACACTGTCTGATCAGTAAGTCAGGATCTTTGCTTACCCATTACCCAAGGTGTTAGTAAAGGAGGTGGAGTAACACTTGCCTGTTTGAAGAGATTAATAGCACTGGTTGACTCGGGGTCTAGGACATTTCCCTGATCGTCTCGGACAACAAGGTCAAGGCCAAGCATGCTAGAAAACAAAAACATTCATAGAAATAACTCAAATAGAATGAATCTACATGTTCTCTCCTTCTGGTTAGTGACAAATTGTTAAGCTTTTTAATTTATATTTCAGTACATTATTACAGGTTTGTAAAAGTTCCTCTTATTTTCTGATTTTAACTGGTGTTACTCTTCATGATTTCAAGAAGTGATGAAACAATTTATTTCAAACCATTCATTTCTTTGTAACCTGAAACCCTGACTTTGTCCAATGGCTGCAGCAGAACAAAGTTTGGACTGTTCCAAAGACTTACTCGTTCCCCAGATCAATCTTTGACGATATCTTCTGCTGTAAGTCTCGGAGCTCCTCCTGGAAATACAGTGTTTAATCCGTCAGAAAAAAACACAACCATGAACAGAATCTTCTTTTTCTGTATCTTAATCTTGTAACTTTTTCTTTTTGAAGTGGTCAAACAGACTAAGTAACTAAAAACAGATGCTTCACTAAGGATAAAAACACTGAATTGTAATGGTGAATACACCATAAAGTCTACCCCACAATGATCATTCACTAATATATAACAATCAGCATCATCAAATGAACACTTGATCACAATCAATCCTCATGCTGACCCTGACTAATGAACACTCCCTCATGAGATAACAATCGACGCTCTCTTACCGCGGTCAACTTCCTCGACATTATTTTGCGTCGCCAGTGAATTAGTTCTTGCATCATCTCCATGATTTTTCCAAAATCCTGATTTCTTTCCTGAAAAATGCAATTAACTAGAATGATATAACAACCATTTATATGAGTCAAACGATTAAATACTTACAAATACAGAGATGAAGACACAATGGTGGCTCTCGATAAGTTTATAACGGAGAATGGACAAAACTTTAATGATACCACGTCAGAGGCAGTTTCAAATAAACATGTATAAAACAAAAGACATTTTGTTATTTTTAAGCAGTTTTTATGAATTGAATACACTTAGAACAAGTCCCTTATTTATCATATAAAGTAACAGTTTCCCAGGAGTTATTAACAGTGAATCCTTCGACCCCAGTTTATATAAACATACCACAAAGTACTGTTTCCATATAACGACCCCCGACCCCAGTTTATATAAACATACCACAAAGTACTGTCTCCACATAACAACCCCCGACCCCAGTTTATAGAAACATTCCACAAAGTACTGTTTCCACATAACGACCCCTAACCCTAGTTGATATAAATATACCACACAGTACTGTTTCCACATAACGACCCCCGACCCCAGTTAATATAAACATACCACAAAGTACTGTTTCCACATAACAACCCCCGACCCCAGTTTATAGAAACATACCACAAAGTACTGTTTCCACATAACGACCCCTGACCCCAGTTAATATAAACATACCACAAAGTACTGTTTCCACATAACTACCCCCTACCCCAGTTTATATAAACATACCACAAAGTACTGTTTCCACATAACGACCCCTAACCCTAGTTGATATAAATATACCACACAGTACTGTTTCCACATAACGACCCCCGACCCCAGTTATTAAAAACATACCACAAAGTGCTGTTTCCACATAACGACCCCCTAGCCCTAGTTTATATAAACATACCACAAAGTACTGTTTCCAAAAACGACCCCTTACCCTAGTTGATATAAACATACCACAAAGTACTGTTTCCACATAATGACCAATGTCCACAGTTGATATAAACTTACCACAAAGTACTGTTTCCACATAACGCCCCCGACCACAGTTCATGTAAACATACCACAAAGTACTGTTTCCACATAACGACCCCTAACCTTAGTTGATATAAACATACCACAAAGTACTGTTTCCACATAACAACCCCCCAACCTAGTTGATATAAACATACCACAAAGCACTGTTTCCACATAACGACCCCTAACCCTAGTTTATATAAACATACCACAAAGTACTGTTTCCACATAACAACCCCCGACCACAGTTGATATAAACATACCACAAAGTACTGTTTCCACATAACAACCCTCCGACCACAGTTGAGATAAACATACTACAAAGTACTGTTTCCATATAACGCCCCTCGATCGCGACCACAGTTGATATAAACATACCACAAAGTACTGTTTCCACATAACGACCCCCGACCCCAGTTTATATAAACATACTACAAAGTACTGTTTCCATATAACACCCCCTGATCGCGACTACAGTTGACATAAACATACCACAAAGTACTGTTTCCACATAACAACCCCCGACCCTAGTTGATATAAACATACCACAAAGTACTGTTTCCACATAACATGCCATTCTCGTAGTACAGAGTTGATCTCCTGGGACAATGGCAGCTCCTTTGGTGCAATGGTCTCAAGTGAGCTGAAAATTGCAACATGAAAAATTAATTCTGTCATTAATCTAACTCAGCAACAAAACCCATAATTGTCCTATAACATAGCGCTCTAACAATATCTTGTAGTAGTGATATTTATTGGCAATACATTGTGGTCAATTCAACACACTGACACTGAAAACAGCATTTTGAATGTTAAGGATCCTGGTCCCACTGGTGGTAAGTTTGAATGTTAAGGATCCTGGTCCCACTGGTGGTAAATCACTAGAGAATTCCAGTGTGGTTTTATGTGCACTAACCTCCCCTACTTTTGTTCTGGATTTAACCGACTGTTGCACAATTTAGCTGGGACACTTTCGTTAGCTCAGTTGGTCAAATTTAAAGTAACAGAATAACAATATGAGGCTCAGTGTTTGATTCCTGGTCTATCCCCGCTGCTTTTTACACTCTAAACACTTCAGTTGTTCATATTTTGTTTATTTCGTCTTCATTATTTTTTATAAAAGCAAGATCTGGTCTTCTTTTCAGCAATGAATTATTAAAGCTATAATAATGCCAGAGGAACAGTTTCCATGGCTAAGTTACAGTTTTTGGCAGTGACACAGGGATCCTAAATTGTTTTTTCAAAAACATGTAACGTAACCCTGTGACCTTTACACATAACTCTGCTATATTGATGATAATCAACATAATCCAGATTTGATATGCATGTCATATACATCTTTTCGACTATATTTATATGTATGCATTAGGATAAGATAAAGGTAGGGCTATGAGTACATTTTTATATATAACCCATGTTGATGTGTTCAAATTTGTACTCAAAAACATTTTTATGAATAGCAGCACCGGCGTGGGTTTTATAAATGTTCAGCTTTACTTACAAATGTATCAAGGTCTAGTAACATATAGTATATGTATTTACATATAGATCAATTATAACATTAATCATCATGTTATACAAATAACTCATGAGTTGACACCATGCATCTTTTCTCAATAAAACATAATTATTGTATATTTATTTCTATATATAAAAAAAAAAATTGCCTTTCCTTATGATGTTATAGACTGGTAATATACCGGTAAGGTAATGTACCAGTAAGGTAATGTCAGTCATCCCATATATAGACACAGTCAAGTTGTATTTTGAGATGACCCCTTATATTACCTGGTAGTAAGTTATATTTTATATTTTGAGATGACCCCTTACCCTGTAGTAAGCACAGCTGCTTCCTTTATATGTACATAGGTTTTGGGAAATACCCCTCGCTGGTTCTTGTTCCGCGTGGTGTAGCCCCAGTACCATCCTAAAAATAAAAATATTCACACTTAACATTCTGAGATGACCTAGATAATCTAAGTATATATTTGCATGTATAAAAACTCAGAGCACATCTGAAGTCAAGTACACGTAATTTATACAAAACACAAGGAAGTATCATGCTAACCTGGTTCTAAGAAAAAAGAGAATGTTTTCAGAATTGAAATAAACAACAGGGAAACTTTGTATTGATGCAACTTACATTTTCTAAAGCTGTTGAAATTCTTAATTATAAAACATTTCATTACTGTATCTGTCCTGAGAAAGGTCTTAATTATAAAACATTTCATTACTGTATCTGTCCTGAGAAAACCTTGTAAGTCCTCAGAAAGGAGTTATATGATATCTAAATGTTTTCCATTTGTAAGTTAAAAGGAGTGGGCTTATTATTGAACATAGTTATCTATCACTTTTACAGGGACGTATCACTTGCCCTCATAGATCTTTTTTATTCTATTCTTAATTTTTCGGTTTGGTTTAATAATACAATAATGTAAATGAATTTTATATAATATAGGACCTCAGCTACCATGAGTCACGGAACTTTATTGTCAGTCAATCGACATGAGTTTTCCTCCCAAAAAGTTTCATAGCAATCGGTCTGATAGTTTTAGAGATGTGTACATGTCTGGACATGTACAGTACTCCAAACTCCGCAGCACAAAAAGAGCAATAACTCTTAGAAAACAATTGAAACTAAAAACTTTGCACAACTTCATGTACATAAGGAACCAACCATGTGTAAACAGTTTTATTGATGGAATTGTCTGGACATACTTTTCCTACAGACAGATGGGCTGTACATATATAACTGTAGTGATAAAGGCTGGGGTGTAACATCCTATTTATGCAATTATACTGTAATGACATGTTGTAGACAAGGAATTAGTGTTCCTGAATACATCCAACCTTTTCCCCTAACTACAAATGGATACATCCAACCTTTCCCCCTTAACTTCTAATGGATACATCCAACCTTTCCCCCCTAACTACAAATGGATACATCCAACCTTTCCCCCTAACTTCAAATGGATACATCCAACCTTTCCCCCTTAACTGCTAATGGATACATCCAACCTTTCCCCCTAACTTCAAATGGATACATCCAACCTTTCCCCCCTAACTACAAATGGATACATGCAACCTTTCCCCCCTAACTACAAATGGATATATCCAACCTTTCCCCCCTAACTACAAATAGATACATCCAACCTTTTCCCCCTAACTACAAATGGATACATCCAACCTTTCCCCCCTAACTACAAATGGATGCATCCAACCTTTACCCCTAACTACATCATATGTAATCCTCCATACATCTCAATCAACTTATCAAATTGTCCTACATGGGGATGGGAGGAAGGCTGTACCTGACCTCTGACCCTATAAATTCTCAGTCTGACAATGAGACCCAGACCAGTGGTTTACTGACAGATCGACAGAGCATGTAAGATTGAAGATGACACTGTCACAGATCAGCATTGCACAGTCACCACATATACATGTATATAAAGAAATATATAAGCTCATTAATCATGGCCAGCCTCCAATAATACAAAAAACCTAACACACATGTATACATATGCTCTTAATATGTGTACCAGGAAATCATCACATACATGTACTTTCCTATTCTGTTTTAGTAGAATGATACACATATTTCTGGCCTTTTTTGTAAACTTACATGATAAATTATTCAGTCTGTTTAAGTTGTTAGATGTACGTTTAGGTTCAAGTAAATACAGAAACAAGAATGTTCTGGTTTTATCCTGATTGCTGTTAAACTGTAAATAGGTGCATGTACTTCCTCATCAATATGTGTCCACCCTTTCTTTCTGTTCGAACACTATAGAACTGTACATAAAATACTGACAGGATTGTTTTCCTACAGCACTGTATTTAATTGCATTATGACAGGTATCCACATGGCTCTCAAATGACAGGTATCAATGTAGCTCTCAAATGTCAGGTATCCATGTAGCTCTCTAATGTCAGGTATCCATGTAGCTCTCTAGTGTCAGGTATCCACATAGCTCTCTAATGTCAGGTATCAACATGGCACTCCAATGTCAGGTATCAACATGGTTCTCCTATGTCAGGTATCCACATTGCTCTCTAATGTCAGGTATCCACATGGCTCTCTAATGTCAGGTATCCAATTAGCTCTCCAATGTCAGGTATCCATATAGCTCTCTAGTGTCAGGTATCCACATAGCTCTCTCATGTCAGGTATCCATATGGTTCTCCTATGTCAGGTATCCACATAGCTATAATGTCAGGTATCCACATGGTTCTCTATCCACATAGCTCTTTAATGTCAGGTATCCACATGACTCTCTAATGTCAGGTATCCACATGGCTTTCAAATGTCAGGTATCACCATGGCTCTCAAATGTCAGGTATCCACATGGCTCTCAAATGTCAGCTATCCACATGGTTCTCCTATGTCAGCTATCCACATACATGGCTCTCCAATGTCAGGTATCCACATAGCTCTCTAATGTCAGGTATTCACATGGCTCTCTAATGTCAGGTATCCACATGGCTCTCCAATGTCAGGTATCCACATAGCTCTCCAATGTCAGATATCCACATGGCTCTCTAATGTCAGGTATCCATATGGCTCTCTGATGTCATGTATCTACAAAGCTTTCATATGTCAGGTATCCACATAGCTCTCCAATGTCAGGTATCCACATAGTTCTCATATGTCAGGTACATTGTATCTACATAGCTCTTCAATGTCAAGTATCCACATAGCTCTCTAATGTCAAGTATCCACATAGCTCTTCAATGTCAGGTATCCACATATCTCTCCAATGTCAGGTATCCTCATAGCTCTTCAATGTCAGGTATCCACATATCTCTCCAATGTCAGGTATCCACATATCTCTCCAATGTCAGGTATCCTCATAGCTCTTTAATGTCAGGTATTCACAAAGCTCTACTATGTCAGGTATCCACATAACTCTCCAATTTCAAGTATCCACATGGCTCTCCAATGTCAGGTATCCACATAGCTCTCAAATGTCAGGTATTCACAAAGCTCTCCTATGTCAGGTATCCATATAGCTCCCCAATGTCAAGTATCCCCATGGCTCTCCAGTGTCAGGTATCCACATAGCTCTCCAATGTCAGGTATCCACATATCTCTCTAATGACAGGTATTCACAAAGCTCTCCAATGTCAGGTATCCACATGACTCTCTAATGTCAGGTATCCACATAGCTCTCTAATGTCAGGTATCCACATGGCTCTCCAATGTCAGGTATCCACATAGCTCTCTAATGTCAAGTATCCACATGGCTCTCTAATGTCAGGTATTCACAAAGCTCTCCTATGTCAGGTATCCACATAGCTCTATAATGTCAGGTATCCACATGGTTCTCATATGTCAGGTATTCACAAAGCTCTCCTATGTCAGGTATCCTCATAGCTCTTAAATGTCAGGTATACACAAAGCTCTACTATGTCAGGTATCCACATAGCTCTCCAATGTCAAGTATCCACATGGCTCTCCAATGTCAGGTATCCACATAGCTCTCCAATGTCAGGTATTCACATGAATCTCAAATGTCAGGTATCCACATGGTTCTCATATGTCAGGTATCCACAAAGCTCTCCTATGTCAGGTATCCACATGGCTCTCCAATGTCAGGTATCCACATAGCTCTCCAATGTCAGGTATCCACA
Source organism: Mizuhopecten yessoensis (assembly GCF_002113885.1). NCBI lineage: Eukaryota > Metazoa > Mollusca > Bivalvia > Pectinida > Pectinidae > Mizuhopecten > Mizuhopecten yessoensis. Next base: position 334,945 of record NW_018404097.1, read on the forward strand.
TGAATCTCAAATGTCAGGTATCCACATGGTTCTCATATGTCAGGTATCCACAAAGCTCTCCTATGTCAGGTATCCACATAGCTCTCCAATGTCAGGTATCCACATAGCTCTCCTATGTCAGGTATCCACATGGCTCTCCAATGTCAGGTATCCACATGGCTCTCCAATTTCAGGTATCCACATGGTTCTCATATGTCAGGTATCCACAAAGCTCTCCAATGTCAGGTATTTACAAAGCTCTCATATGTCAGGTATCCACATAGCTCTATAATGTCAGGTATCCACATAGCTCTATAATGTCAGGTATCCACAAAGCTCTCCTATGTCAGGTGTCCACATAGCTCTCTAATGTCAGGTATCCACATAGCTCTCTAATGTCAGGTATCCACAATTATAATGATAATTTTTAATCAAGATGAACAATCTTTGAAATATAAAGCATGTCTCAGAGTTGATGTTTCTTGTTTAAAAAAACAGTCTCATGTTTCAGGATTAATTATTACTGAGCCTGAGGGAGTAAGATGTTAGCAAATTTCTATAGGGATGTTTCATGTTACAGGAATGTTTTTGGTGCGTAAGATGAGTATTAGTAAGAGTTTACTCTTACAAATGCAAGTGCAAAAATCTAACTTGTAGAAAAAATGCAAATACATGTACTGCCAATTTTCTCTGTCTATAATTTTTACTGCAGTCTTCACTGATGAAAATATGCATTGGAAAATCCATGTGTCATGAATATGAAGCTTGGTACAAGTGTGTCTCCAACTATACTGTATAAAGAAGTTAGGTACACATATCGGTACAGGGTTTATATCCCTAACGTGCACTGGGAACTAGAATGTTTGCCACGCGCACCTGTTATTAATCTAACAAATCATCATGTTAAATGGAAAAAACAAGCAATTTTCTCAACTCACTGATAAGAGAATAAAGGTAACCATGGAAACGTGAATAACTGATTGATGGGATGTCGCCAGACAGATAACCAACACATTCTCATGGCCCCACTTAAACTCCCACAGGACACCAGGATCAATAAGGGATCCTTTTCTAACTTAAAGTTTAAATTTAATTGCATTTTATTGGAGGGAAATCAATAAAGGAGAAAATATAACCAAGGTAATATGACCAGGGACTCTGGTGAAGTATCCTCATGATCATCAGGTTCATTGATTTATAGTAATTATCTGATGTGTGATATAAATCAGCAAAGCCGGTCATCTATGTTACATTGAAACACATTAAATATGTACATTATCAGTGAACAGACTCATTTCAAAAACCTCCTTGGCTTGTGTGATTATTTAGGGTTCATGTATTTCCTGGATGTTTTGAGAATAACATGAATAAGAAAGAATCAGCATTATAAATTGATGTGTAAAAATCCATCTTTTTTTCCCTTTATTTTCAAAAAAAAGATTAATATTTAAAGTATCTATCATTTTTTTTTTTTATGAGATTTGGTCCTAAACATATGTTTAGGCAAGATATATACAAAGATATGCAATTATATGACATCAACTTCAAATTAAGGGAAAACATATTTTTTCATTTTCATTTTTAATTGTTAATCCTATGATGTTGCTTTAGATATTGTAGCATGCATCAGGCCAATCATCATTATTGTAAGGTCATTACTGAACTAGCATGCATCAGGCCTGCAATCCTCATTATTGTAAGGTCATTCCTAAAATAGCATGAAATCAAAACTATATATACATATAGGTCATTAATTACTGAAATAGCAAGAAATAGAAATCATAACTATTTATACATATATAGGTCATTACTGAAATAGCAAGAAACCAAAAATATATATACATAGGTCATCACTGAAATAACAAGAAATCATTGATATATTGTTAAGCTAATTTCCCCACAGCCAATTCAATGAATGTATGTGTATACATATATATACAATATATATGAATATTGGGATTCCTGTAAGATATGTATTTTATACAAGGTACTTTCAAATTACTATGACAATTTCTTCCCTACCAGAGTATACATATATATGTACTCCCGTTCACCTCTGGGTGCCCTACATACACACACTACTTGCTAGGACAAAAGTATTGATCTAAAGCTATTATCGTTTATAGCTTTGTACCACATGTAACCTCTTCAACAATTTATCAACCATTACATATACCTGCAGTTTTTCCTTTTAAATTCTATACTGACTTCATGTGTGTTTACTACGTATATATATACATTGTATATACAACATCAGCGTTTTTATTACCATATCAAAAAGGCATGGTATCTCACTTTTGGACAAATATTAGTATAAAAATAAACAAAGGGCTATAACTCTGTATTTATCAGGGCATATCCAGTTCACAACTCTCTGCCATCTCAAGAGGTACTCTGATACTGGCGTACAAATTTCACAATGGTAGGTGATAGAACATTCACTCTAGGTGGTGAAAGGTGAACAAAGGGTCATAACTGTTTATATATTGGGGCAAACGACTCCCGTATACAACATCCTATGACATACTCCTATACAATATTTGGCACTGAAGGTGACAAGCTATTATATGAGATCTACTTGCAATGGAAAAAAAGATTGCAAACTTATCAATATTAGGTTCTCTCCACTCGCTTCTGCAGGGGACTATAAAAACCTTGAATGATTTTCAATGTTGCGATGTTTATGATTACGAACTGTAAAAAAAAAAAAAAAAAAAAAAAAAAAAAAAAGTTTAAAGCTAGCAGTGGGGCCTTTCAGTTTAATTTGGAACAGAACATAAAACTTTCAGGTTGAGAAATTAAAATTGAGAATGTCTTAAACAATTAAAGTACAGCACAAACATATTAAAATTCTGTTTGAATTTTGAAATATATCCTAAAGATTAACTTATAAGGCTGAGATCATCTTAAGTGTTTAATTAAGGTTCCTTGGAGCTAGAGTACTAGTTCATGCTATAACATATTCATTGAACAAAATACGCCACAAGCCACCAGAACAATGTACATCAGTATATACCACATCATGACCAGGTACAGACACAAGCCACCAGAACAATGTACATCTGTATATACCACATCATGGCCAGGTACAGACACAAGCCACCAGAACAATGTACATCTGTATATACCACATCATGACCAGGTACAGACACAAGCCACCAGAACAATGTACATCTGTATATACCACATCATGACCAGGTACAGACACAAGCCACCAGAACAATGTACATCTGTATATACCACATCATGACCAGGTACAGACACAAGCCACCAGAACAATGTACATCTGTATATACCACATCATGACCAGGTACAGACACAAGCCACCAGAACAATGTACATCTGTATATACCACATCATGACCAGGTACAGACACAAGCCACCAGAACAATGTACATCTGTATATACCACATCATGACCAGGTACAGACACAAGCCACCAGAACAATGTACATCTGTATATACCACATCATGACCAGGTACAGACACAAGCCACCAGAACAATGTACATCTGTATATACCACATCATGACCAGGTACAGACACAAGCCACCAGAACAATGTACATCTGTATATACCACATCATGACCAGGTACAGACACAAGCCACCAGAACAATGTACATCTGTATATACCACATCATGACCAGGTACAGACACAAGCCACCAGAACAATGTACATCTGTATATACCACATCATGACCAGGTACAGACACAAGCCACCAGAACAATGTACATCTGTATATACCACATCATGACCAGGTACAGACACAAGCCACCAGAACAATGTACATCTGTATATACCACATCATGACCAGGTACAGACACAAGCCACCAGAACAATGTACATCTGTATATACCACATCATGACCAGGTACAGACACAAGCCACCAGAACAATGTACATCTGTATATACCACATCATGACCAGGTACAGACACAAGCCACCAGAACAATGTACATCTGTATATACCACATCATGACCAGGTACAGACACAAGCCACCAGAACAATGTACATCTGTATATACCACATCATGACCAGGTACAGACACAAGCCACCAGAACAATGTACATCTGTATATACCACATCATGACCAGGTACAGACACAAGCCACCAGAACAATGTACATCTGTATATACCACATCATGACCAGGTACAGACACAAGCCACCAGAACAATGTACATCTGTATATACCACATCATGACCAGGTACAGACACAAGCCACCAGAACAATGTACATCTGTATATACCACATCATGACCAGGTACAGACACAAGCCACCAGAACAATGTACATCTGTATATACCACATCATGACCAGGTACAGACACAAGCCACCAGAACAATGTACATCTGTATATACCACATCATGACCAGGTACAGACACAAGCCACCAGAACAATGTACATCTGTATATACCACATCATGACCAGGTACAGACACAAGCCACCAGAACAATGTACATCTGTATATACCACATCATGACCAGGTACAGACACAAGCCACCAGAACAATGTACATCTGTATATACCACATCATGACCAGGTACAGACACAAGCCACCAGAACAATGTACATCTGTATATACCACATCACGACCAGGTACAGACACAAGCCACCAGAACAATGTACATCTGTATATACCACATCACGACCAGGTACAGACACAAGCCACCAGAACAATGTACATATGTATATACCACATCATAACCAGGTACAGACACAAGCCACCAGAACAATGTACATATGTATATACCACATCATGACCAGGTACAGACACTAAACCAGTAACCATCAACCGTGTCAAGTGGACAAACAGCTGACATCATTGAAAACAGTCCGGCCAACCAGACCAGACACTTATTGATATAATCGTTTATCGATTTTGACACAAACTTTCAGATGGAATATATTTTGTCTGGCCTAAGAACTTCAGCAGCAGGACACTAGCTGCAGTTAAAGTTGCTTAAATGAATCTGTTTATTTACAAAGTAACAATTTAACAAAATCTGCAAAAAACATAAATATATTGCCATGTAGTAAAACAACAAATAATGTTTTTTTACCTCCAAAGAACATATCCGCAATATATATCAAAAACTGTCTATACACCAAAAAGACAATCGCTAACAGATCAGGGAGGTTTGGACCGATGGCTGTAAACAGAAAAATCTTCAGTATTGACTGTGGGAGATTTGGACTGATGGCTATAAACAAAGAAATCTTCAGTATTGACAGTGAAAGGTTTGGACTGATGGCTGTAAACATAGATAAATCTTCAGTATTGACTGTGGGAGGTTTGGACTTCTTCAGTATTGACTGTGGGAGATTTGGACTGATGGCTATAAACACAGAAATCTTCAGTATTGACAGTGAAAGGTTTGGACTGATGGCAGTTAACAAGAGAGAAATCTTCAGTATTGACTGTGGGAGGTTTGGACTGATGGCTAAAAACAGAGGGAAATCTTCAGTATTGACCCTGGGAGGTTTGGACTGATGACTGTAAACAGAGGGAAATCTTCAGTATTGACTGTGGGAGGTTTGGACTGATGGCTAAAAACAGAGGGAAATCTTCAGTATTGACCCTGGGAGGTTTGGACTGATGGCTGTAAACATAGAGATGATGGCTATAAACAAAGAAATCTTCAGTATTGACAGTGAAAGGTTTTGACTGATGGCTGTAAACATAGAGAAATCTTCAGTATTGACTGGGGGAGGTTTGGACTGATGGCTAAAAACAGAGGGAAAACTTCAGTATTGACCCTGGGAGGTTTGGACTGATGACTGTAAACAGAGGGAAATCTTCAGTATTGACTGTGGGAGGTTTGGACTGATGGCTAAAAACAGAGGGAAAACTTCAGTATTGACCCTGGGAGGTTTGGACTGATGACTGTAAACAGAGGGAAATCTTCAGTATTGACTGTGGGAGGGTTGGACTGATGGCTGTAAACATAGAGAAATCTTCAGTATTGACTGGGGGAGGTTTGGACTGATGGCTAAAAACAGAGGGAAATCTTCAGTATTGACCCTGGGAGGTTTGGACTGATGGCTGTAAACATAGAGAAATCTTCAGTATTGACAGTGAAAGGTTTGGACTGATGGCTGTAAACATAGATAAATCTTCAGTATTGACTGTGGGAGGTTTGGACCGATGGCTGTAAACAGAGAAATCTTCAGTATTGACTGTGGGAGGTTTGGACTTCTTCAGTATTGACTGTGGGAGATTTGGACTGATGGCTATAAACAAAGAAATCTTCAGTATTGACAGTGAAAGGTTTTGACTGATGGCTGTAAACATAGAGAAATCTTCAGTATTGACTGTGGGAGGGTTGGACTGATGGCTGTAAACATAGAGAAATCTTCAGTATTGACTGGGGGAGGTTTGGACTGATGGCTAAAAACAGAGGGAAATCTTCAGTATTGACCCTGGGAGGTTTGGACTGATGACTGTAAACAGAGGGAAATCTTCAGTATTGACTGTGGGAGGTTTGGACTTCTTCAGTATTGACTGTGGGAGATTTGGACTGATGGCTATAAACAAAGAAATCTTCAGTATTGACAGTGAAAGGTTTGGACTGATGGCTGTAAACATAGATAAATCTTCAGTATTGACTGTGGGAGGTTTGGACTGATGGCTAAAAACAGAGGGAAAACTTCAGTATTGACCCTGGGAGGTTTGGACTGATGGCTGTAAACAGAGGGAAATATTCAGTATTGACTGTGGGAGGTTTGGACGGATGTCTGTAAACAAAGAAATCTTCAGTATTGACTGTGGGAGGTTTGGACGGATGGCTGTAAACAAAGAAATCTTCAGTATTGACTGTGGGAGGTTTGGACTGATGGCTAAAAACAGAGGGAAATCTTCAGTATTGACCCTGGGAGGTTTGGACTGATGGCTGTAAACAGAGGGAAATCTTCAGTATTGACTGTGGGAGGTTTGGACTGATGGCTGTAAACATAGAGAAATCTTCAGTATTGACAGTGAAAGGTTTGGACTGATGGCAGTTAACAAGAGAGAAATCTTCAGTATTGACTGTGGGAGGTTTGGACTGATGGCTGTAAACAGAGAAATCTTCAGTATTGACTGTGGGAGGTTTGGACCGATGGCTGTAAACAGAGGGAAGTCTTCAGTATTGACAGTGAAAGGTTTGGACTGATGGCTGTAAACATAGAGAAATCTTCAGTATTGACTGTGGGAGGTTTGGACTGATGGCTGTAAACAGAGAGAAATCCTCAGTATTGACTGTGGGAGATTTTGACAAATAGCTGTAAACATAGAAAAATCTTCAGTAATGACTGTGTGGGAGGTTTGGACTGATGGCTGTAAACATAGAGAAAACTTCAGTATTGACTGTGGGAGGTTTGGACTAATGGCTGTAAACAGAGAGAAATCTTTAGTATTGACTGTGGGAGATTTAGACAGATGGCTGTAAACAGTAATATACATTATTGACTGTGGGAGGTTTGGACCTTACTGATCAAAAGTTAATACAGATCAGGGATCCAGTTGGACATAGCTCTATATATATACACTGGCCCACACAAGTTAATACTTCCTTTGACCCACACCAACTAATGTGTTAATACCAAGATAATGTACTTGAACCCCATGTGTACTTACTGCCCATTTCCTCTGTTTGTATACATTGACAGGCTGAAATGATGGTACTTAATACATACAAGGGATGAGGCTATTTCCTCTGTTGTGTGTACAGGGTGATGGATTATACTTAATCTATGTGTGGGACGAGAACAGTGTAAACCGTTGCAAGACTATATACAGTTATAAGTACCTTCAGTCTCTTCTAAGATGTGCACAGATTCACCCACACTCAGCTTCAGACAGGGACGTCGGTCCAGATGGAAGTTGTAGACAGCTAAAACATACAAATTCACATCAAATTATTTGAATATATATGATTATCAGTGTTTTAACTTAACCAAAGGAGTTATTTACTTCATAGACCAAGTTGTCTCTATTATTTCCTACCATGTGTATGATTTAATAAATATGGTACTGAGGGAAGAAATGTTCTGTAAAATAGTTCTTTGTAATGAAACATATTTCCTTTATGTCATGTTATCAGTTGTAATAAATAAAATGTTTTTGGTCTATGCAAATTTCAGTAAGTCTATAACGAATCTGTATTCATAAACCTGTGGTTAGAGTGTGTAAATTCTCAATTCTAAGAATAGATGATCCCGATAAAATAAAAGACAATTAATAATTATCATTGATGAATTCCACTAAATAGTTTGTAAAATTTCCAAGTCTCTCATCATCATCATATAAAATAAATAGCATAGTATTTTAAAATTGGACTCGGATGAAAGATCAGTTCATCCGGTAATAACTTAAAGCTTACTGAATAGTAAGTACAGAAAGGCATTTTTATAATTATATAATATTGATTTGTATGTAAGCATCTTTATTATAACAGATATCAGGTTAACTGTGTTTTAGTTTACTATGATCAATATATCTTCTGATTCATTTGCATGCCGTACACCTATGTTGTGACCATGTCAGGTGCCATGACTCAGAATGGTGTTTCATTGAAATCAGTGAGAGTATATATGTACACTCTGTACATGTGCCTTTATACTATATCATTGATTGACATCTTCACAACAGTACAGGTAGTTCTGTTAACAGGCTATACTGTTTTCTACGGTACGATACAGGATGCCACTGCTTGCATGTGCATTGTTGCAAAAACTGCAGCTAGAATGATAGCTTTAAATTTATATATATTGAAAAACATTGTGTCTGGTATCAAATGTCAGCTGCTACTTTGACGTTTAAATGCCATTAAAACAAGCTGTCAGCATGCATATGCCAGGAATATAAACACAGGCAAGTGTCTGCAGCCAGTAAAGATAAACAGTGTGTATATGTTGAAGTTTAATGACTTAAGTGATCATGGCATGCCACCCTGCTACAGTAGCACATACAGACATCACATATAAAGGTCACTACATATTGTTTATACATGTATAGAGTGGGGTGTGAAACTAAAGCAGTAGATCAAAGCACTCCCAATCTTTGTTTAAATTCCTCAGATTTACCACATCTTATGTTTGTTGCCAATCAACTTTATTATCCAAGATAAATATCTATTAATGCATTAATCATTGCTAAATATAAAGATGTAAAAGATAAGTAAATTTCATGGGAAGATTTTAATTTACCCATAGATGAATTTAATTTGGACAGTATGCTTTCATATCTGACTGCACAAATTCACATAAATTGACTGCAAAAACACATACAAATGTAGTCAGTCTACACACATACACAAACAATCAAAACATAGACATGTAATGTACAGTCCAAACATAGACACACACACAGTCCAAACATAGAAATGTAATGTACAGTCCAAACATAGACATGTAATGTACAGTCCAAACATAGACATGTACAGTCTAAACATAGACACACACACAGTCCAAACAGACATGTACAGTCATGTACAGTCAAAACATAGACACACACACAGTCAAAACATAGACACATACATGTTTATATGTCCAGTCAAAACATCATGCAGTCAAAACATAGCTCGATCAGTACACAGTCAGCACATGTAGAGAGTCAAGACATAGACTGTCAATCATAGACATTGTCAGCTTGTTTATATACATCAAATGATATATCTGGAATATAAAAATGTCACTGGTGAGTAAGCGATTTTGTGCTATTGATCACTAGCTAGCATGTCATGATCAATATATATACATGTATGGTTTGTATACAAACGCAATGTAAATATAAACAGTATACTGTATATGTATGTACACACTGCTAAGATCAAGGCTACACTGCAGTCTCATCCTGTTTTGAGTACTTGTATTGTTGGTCCTCCATAACGTGGTTGAATTATACAACTTATACTCATTGTCAGTCATATTCACTCTAATGTTTATAATTCCAGCATTTCCCCTTAACCAATTACAACATTCAAATGTCTGCAGGGGTTCACAATTCCAATAGCCCAATATACCTGGGATTATTAGAATCATAGATCACTATATGATATATACAAATAAATGAAATCAAAATACATAAACGAATATGTTTACTTAAAAAATAAGATACAATATTTATATTTGCATAAGTTTTGTCCTTTTATTCATATTGATAACATCCAAGATATATAATTATGATGTTACAATATGAAGCTTTTGTAACTTACATATTATTACTGTTAGATCTACTTGAAATAAAAAAAAAAGTGGACTTGGTAATTGATGATCACAATATATACCAGTATATATATACCAGACTGAACATGCATTAATATTGTTTAAAACTCAGGGAATTCTAAATAATTACATTATACATATTTAAAAGCTCCCTTTATAAAGATTAAGGTAGACAAATAAAACACAGCTCTTTGGTAATATGTTATGTATGTAGCTTATCATATTAATTATGTATATTTTTTTAATAAGTTAGCCTAATATAATTCAACATGTACTGATATGACTAGCTATAGCTATTTCCTATTTATAATGATGAGGTCAAGGCTGATCTAGTTAATCGTTCGTCAGACCTGTATAATGTACAGTACAAACTTTTAGTTTACTTATTATTTTAAGTACAATTGTCAGCAAATTATGCATTATGTATTTTACTAGTATATAAATTATTGCCAACACCCAATATAACAACCATAAGTCACGGACTGTTCGCCATTTAACAGAAGCTGAAATTTTTTCTTCAAGTAGTAATTTACTCCTCCTTCAGGAGAGATCTCATCCGCTTGATTCCAGGGGTAACAGTGAGGCTTGTGAGAGCAATGCTCATATCATTTTTAATATTTTCTGAGCTCTTACATTGACACCAAAAATGCAATGTAAAAGACGTCATTGTTTTTTCAAAGCTCTCAGTAAAGTTTGACCTCTGTTTTATTAGCCCAACACTACCAAATGATCAGCTAAAGGGAAATTTTCGATTAGCCGAGTCAGTTGGAGGCAACTTGTCTTTTACCAGTGTGACCATATGGCATATTGTTCAATTTACATTCAATTTAAATAAATGGGACATAATCAAAACTAAAAGGGAAGTTTGAAGCTTATATCAATACTATACATGTACACATTCAAGTAAAATATTTGTGTTCCCAAATTTAATTGCATCATCTAGATATCAGAGATCAGGTTTACGAAATAGACTAGGAGGAATACATTTTCTCTAGCCTGGCACCCAAGGTTACCTCATTTTATGTTCGGCTAGTGAAAATTTTCCATATTTACTATTAATATATTAGGTTGGGCTAGAACATTTTTTTTCAAAATCAACCTGCAGCTGTGGGCTAGTACTATGAAACAGCAAATCATTGAGTCTTATGATAAAAACAACCCATTGGAATGAAAGTGAGACCACACCATCAATGTGAGAGTATGTGTACAATATACACATAGGATTAGAATGAAGTTTACTTAATGATCCTTAATGCAATTAAAATAAACAAATTATATGGAGAAAATATATGATTTTGGACACTGCTGAATTTTGCTTTGCATGTTATTCTTTATGTTAAATGTCTTTTCAACAAAACGTCACAAAGAAAAAAAGAAAAAAATATTATGTCCCTTCCGTGTTATTGTGTATGAAAGTCATTCAATACAAATTCGAGCTTTTTAATTTTTTCGAAGTCATGTCAATATTGACTCAGAAATCAATGTTTTAAAAAATAAACAATTGGCGCATAATGAATTGAGGCTATCCACAGAAACACAGTAAATGTTTTTTTGTTTACTCGATAAAACACAATAAACAATACCAGGTTCGCGTGTCGGCATTTTGCATTGTGATATCAGCATCACTTTCTCTAAAGCTGTCTCACTTCCTCGTTTAAAAAATCAAGTTTACTTTGTATTATCCAATTAAAATGTATGTAATTAATAACTTACCGACTCCATATCTGCGACTCCTATCGGCTTTGTGCCACTGCATCATGCTTTCACAATGTTAAAGCCATATATCTGTAAACTTATCTCGGGTAACATTCTCTGGATCATTTTGGATGAAGCTGACGGCCATTGATATCACGTGGTTTAATTTTGTTTCCGGAATATGCGCGCGCCCGACGTATCCATGGACATAAACAACATGGAGGACACCAGTGGAAGTTGACTTCCTCAGACACTTTAGAGATATTGTTGTGATCTAGTTTGACTTCCTTTCAGGTATATTGTACAGGTATGTGTAAGCAACTAACAACTAATTGTTAAAGATGTTATAAAAACTTGCGTATCCTCATTTATTGCAAGTTTGTTTCTATTAATCACCTGCTCCTTGGACTGCTCCAAAAACCTGTAATATTCTGTTCAATATTTTTAGTAATATATATGTATGTTGTACTGTTATATGTATGTCAACTGTCATGTTACATGTGATGTCTATGATCTATTTCCTGAAATAAACATTAATATTATAAAAAACAATGCAGATTACTGCTCAATGTCACAATGTAAGTGAATCTACCGCTGCAATTAGTAGCCAGTGTTGATACTGTCATCATAATTTATTCATATCCATGAGAGAGGGTTCAGGAAGTTTTTCTTTCGATAGACGAACTGATAGGAAATATGTGTAACCTACATGTAATGAGCAGACACTCATACACGTGTAAACGCTGTTTTATGGTGTTTTATACATTTACATTATGTTTAAATTAGAGTCTTAATAGTATAGTTAATATGCTACATTCTTTACAAAATTAAGTGATGCAGATGCCAATTTTCTACATATTGTCAGAGGTCCAGACACAGTGCTTTGATTTTTTTATTGTTGCACATATATACAGCATATGTTTATTGACATGATCGGTTTGTTGGTGAAGTAAACACTCTGAACCATATTAAAAATGGTGCAAACAACTATGTTCACATCTGGACCATATAAATACAAATACTGTAAAATAACTTTGTTGCAATGCATTCTTTTCATGACATACTCATAGTATTCCATTTAAAACACTCTCTTACATATTTAACTAAATGGATAAAAGTGATGGTTTTGTTATTAGTGTTGTGTACCCTACTGAATTGCCACATAGCCTCTGATTATACAAGAAAATAGTGACAAAAGGGCTTTTCTTTGAGAAAATAAAGGTAACACACATGTATGTTGTATTATATTTTTATACATGTATTCAATTTTTCCGCTGAAAATGGTACAACGTTGTTCGTTAAATTTACTAAATAAATGTCCTATCTGTTGGTAATATCCATTGGTAATATCTGTTGGTAATATCCGTTGGTAATATCTACAGATAAAGATACAAAACTGTCATTTCATATGTACTTTTTTCTTCTAATATTCAGGAAGTCAGATTCAAAGCCAAGATGTCACGAGCACAAGCAGAAAGTGTCATTAAAAACATCATTAGAGAAATTGCTCAAGAATGTGCAAGCAAAGGGCAAGCAGTATCAGAGACTCTTGTTGCATTCATGGTAGGTATGGACTCCTGCTTGGCAACTCAGAAAGAAAAAGAAGTTGACATTATTTTACCTTAAAATCAAACGATTTGTTATTATCAACAAATCAGTTATTATTTATTTGAAATTGATTTAACTTGGTTACTTTTAGAAGTGCTTCGGTTAAGTGGTGTATTTGATTACAATTTTAGGTGAAAGCTGTTGTGTTGGAACCATCAAATGAGTTTAATGTTGATCGAACATTAACTAAGGATGATGTACAGAAACTTATCAAGGTATAGTAATTATTATTTGATTTAAAGAGTGAATCCTATTTTTGCAGGATAAGACAGTGATAAATACCATATATGACATGCAAACCGTATTGGTGAATGAATTACAAACAATAGAATCAATGTACTATGTATTTACACTACAGTTAAATAAATTGATCATGTAATTGAAAACTTGAACTGTAAAACATGTTCTGTTTTAACAAAATTCAAGGCATAATTTTACAAAAAAAAAATTACAATCATTTTCAGTTGTGTGTGGAGCGGCTCATGGACTCCAGGTCTCCTTCCCTTGATACAGTGAAAATGCAGGTGTACTTTGATATGAATTACACTACTAGATGTGAGTATAATGAGTCTTTATTAGATTTTCGATAATACTGTATATATCAGCTATTATGATCCGGTTTCTCCCTTAATTGTTGTGTTCACTGTGTCTTGAAAAAGGAGGGGATTGCTCCGAAAATTTGACCACCTAAACTTGTCCACACTGTTGGAATTACTTCTTTGCCCCATATCAGCTATTACCAATATAGTTAACAGTTCAAGTATGGGTATGAGGGATATAGCAAGTTTATGACCCCCGGAGGCCAGGACTATTTCCCAAGGCGAAGCCGAGGGAAATAGTCCTGGACAAGGGGGATCATAAACTTGCTATATCCCGAAATACCCATACTTCAACTGTTTTATTATACCAATACAAACACTCCCTTACAATATTCTAAATAGTATTAGACAACAAATTTTCAACAGTTGGGACACTTTATTAACGATATCCAAACCCTTTTCAGCGAGGTAGCTAGAGAGCAATGTAACGTATGCCTGTACTGGGGTTTTTTGGTGTTCCAACTGTCTTTTGCCTTTAATATGTCCGACAACTCGCTCTCATCCAAGACAGAAAACCTGGGGGTCGCCATTTCTGTTGTCGTTTGTCAACAACAATGCAAGGTGAAGGTCGGTCCAGAAAGTACCGGCTCCGCTGGCCGGAAATTGCCGACGCAATTCGATTGCGCCGATTGGTCAATATTCGGTCAGGCACCGCCCACGACGTCACTCAATTTCCCGCATTTTCCGAGGGAAATAGTTTCAAAACTATTGCACCCCTCCAGACGAACTATTTCCCTGGCATGCAGTTAGAGGGGAAATAGCTTGTTTATGTGGTTACTTTTGTATAATGTAAAATAAGTAGAGGTATAATAATAATTTATAACCAGTTTATGTACATGTCATTTTTTCAAACTTTTTTTTTGCCAGTAAAAAACCAACCCAAAGACAAAAACGGTCTAATATCAACATCACTTTTAGTGCCTGGTTACCAGTAATCTTTATGTCTTTACAGTCAAACAGTAATGGATTTATAATGAGATTGAAGGTACTTTATAAAATATATTAATTAAGAATGGCATTCCTTTTATTTTGTTTAGCTGATTTCCTGGAGGAACACAGGCGAGTCCTGGAGTCTCGTCTACAGCCTGTCATCCGAGAGATCACAGACAGTAGGGCCCGCACTCGCGAGGAGCTCGAGAGTCTGTATCGTAAAATAGTGTCTGCTGTCCTGTTGAGGTCTGGCTTAGGGAGCCCCACAGACATAGCTGTGGTCAGGGAGGCTACAGGTACAGTAACATGTGTCAGAGGGCTGATGTTGGTCAATTACAGCTATTCAGCTTATGTAGGCAATGTAGAGTGTCCTTTCTTTCCAATTATCTTACATATACATTTTAAATAAACAAGTGGTACAAAAACAGCTTCAATATTGTTGATAAACAAGCAATAATTGATGGATGATTTTTACTACATTGGAAATGAGTTCAATGGTGAACATGCAAAATATTAAAACCTGCTAGCCTTTTTCTTACCCATAAACTGCCTTGAGGCAGGGAGGTCAAGATGAGGCTGTCACTGAAGTATTTTAGTTATATCAGATACTTGGCTATAATTTTGCAGTAAGCAATTATGTATTTACTTAGTAAATATTATATATTGATGAATACTGTCATCTTCAACTGCTGCTTGACAGTGTGTATGAATTGAGACATCTTGGCATCAATATTGATTTTCATTATTTTAAAACTCATTTGAGATTTGTTTCAAAAACAGCACTTGTAACTCTTATCTACACTGTCCTCCAGAGAATATCTTCAGAATAGTAACATTTAAAGATTGATCTCCCCTTGTCTCCACAGCTGCCCTCCAGAGTGTGTTTCCTCAGACAGAACTTGGCACATTTATGTCACTCACCAAACGAGACAAGGAAAGACAACTGCTGGAGCTCACCATGATTGTCACCGGTATCCGACTGTTCAACAAGGAATGTGGCAAGGGAGGAGAGGGCATAGATGATTGTAAGTGTGTGCCAGCCTAGCTAGCCTCTTGTTGATGTTGTTTATAGTCACTGAAACATTCATTACAGACATCAAGTTCAATGATTTTGGTCAATTTAGATATTAAATTTCAATTATGGAACATATCATAATCATCCTTTTTTCTTATCTACTTTATTTTCTTTTTGACTATTTTCTACCATTTGTGTTGACATGCTATTAAGGTCTCATTAATTAGTCAAGTTTAAGACAAATATATCCCCTTTCTCTAGTGTTTTAAAATTATTTAGTAACAGATTTTGTTTCTATCAGAATGTGTATTTCCTGTTTCAGTGCCTGCCATTTTGAATGAGGCTGTGCCAGCGACAACACAGAATGTTGACTCCGAGGTGCAGGCTACACTTAGATGTGCTGCCAATTATACAGGTAGGTGTTATACAACAGTCGTGCTCAAACATTTCACCATATCATCCTCAAAAAAATGAACTCAGGGATTCAGTGCATGTACTAAAATACCTTGAAGTGTGCATATCATGGTTCTGAGCCTGGGATCAAGGTCACTTTCATTATATGTGAAACATGCTCATCATTGCTGTACTTGTCCCCAGTTTATTTAGATTTTTATATGAGGCATCAGTACTAAATACCTCAAATAGGTTGTGTTTCAAGTTTCTGATGAAACTTTCAGGGTCACTATTTCTAAAAATAAAAATGTATTATTGTTATCAATAAGGCAGTGAGGTGGGGACATTCCTATGTCACAGGGATGAATGTCTCATTCTGCTATATCATGTTGGGAACAAAAAAGACTCCTCTTTTGAAACAAATTTTAATTAAGTTCAAGAGTTGTTTACATGATTTGAACAATGTTTGTGTTGGCTTTTTCTAGCATTGATAGAGAAGATGCAGAATGCTGACAGTCAAGAAGGCCCTTCAACACAACTCGTCAAGGACTCCCTCATCAACACCCGACAACACGAGGCCTTCCTCAGGGTCATCTTAGTGAGTATTACTTCTAAAGTCAAGTAGGATGGTATGTGTATGTTCAGGGTTCTTCTTGTGTGATCAGCATTCTATTCTTCTAATTCTTCATACATTAGAATTCTTGCATTTCTACTGAATATTCAGTTTCCTGAAAGTCATTTACTAAATTAATTTATTATCTCCCCTTTTAGAATGATGTGATCAGCTGTGCTCAGCAGGTGGAGCAGCTAGAACAACAGCTGGCCACAAGGATGGAACAGCTTCAGGCCACTGTCCAGTCAAAAACAGCTGTCCCAACAGCCCAGGTTTATGTGAGTAGTTTAACTCACTGCTATTTAAACATAATATACAACCATCCCTTCACCTACAGAGCTCACCTCATGAGGACCTTCAAACATCACAGTGCACAATTACCAATATCTATATTGTAAATATAAATAGATTTTGACTAACTTGCTGAACTGGTATGAACAATCATTGCTTGGGATACTGGAGCCACCAGAACACTGTATCAATTCCCATATATCTTCATTATTAAATATTTTACCTTCATACAAGGAATTGAGTGCTGTCATCTTCCCATCTATCTACACTGAGGGAATGATCCAGACCTTTACTTATATATGATAATTTCCACTACAGCCCCAGTTTATCCACCTGTCCCAGCTGTGGAGCTGTTTCCAGGATGAGATGGTCCTTCTCAGTGTTCTTAGTAACATCCTCGCCAGCCTGGAGCCATTCTCAAGGGTAAGTCTTTTATTGCCTTAGTAACATTCTCCCCAGCCTCCAGCTATTCTCTAGGATAAGTCTTTTATTGCCTTAGTTACATTCTCCCCAGCCTCCAACTATCCTCTAGGGTAAGGTTTTTGTCACCATAGTAACATTCTCCCCAGCCTGCAACTATCCTCTAGGGTAAGTTTTTTGTCACCATAGTAACATTCTCCCCAGCCTCCAACCATTCTCTAGGCTAAGTTTTTTGTCACCATAGTAACATTCTCCCTAGCCTCCAACTATTCTTTAGGCTAAGTTTTTTGTCACCATAGTAACATTCTCCCCAGCCTCCAACTATTCTCTAGGCTAAGTTTTTTGTCACCATAGTAACATTCTCCCCAGCCTTCAACTATTCTCTAGGCTAAGTTTTTTGTCACCATAGTAACTTTCTCCCCAGCCTCCAACTATTCTCTAGGCTATTTGTTTTTGTCACCATAGTAACATTCTCCCCAGCCTTCAACTTATTTCTATGGTTCCTCAGCTTCCTTAGTAATATTTCCACAAGCCTGGAGCACTTGACACAGAGAGCATTTATTACCAAAACAATTCTTTTCAGTGTTGAGAGAAAAGAATCATTCCCCACTTTGCAGATACTTTAATCTCACCTTGAAAGTGGGGAAATATACAATTATTCCTGATGTCATTCCTCAGAGTCCTTAATAACATGATCACCAATAGACCAGTTGTCAATCCTACTGTTTTTTGTTTCCAGGGACACAGAGAACTGTTTAGTGATGAGGTGTTAGCTCCCTTCCTAGAGGGGGCACCAATAAAGACAGACGAACAACGACTACAAGAGGTTAGTGTTAACATTTTGTTACTGTACGAAATTCATGTAATTTGGTGAAGATGATGCAATATAATTTAATTTTGATTGAATAAATCAAGATATCAGTTGTAGTGTTCCCAGTAAATAGAAAGCTTGACTTTTTAGAAAATTTGTAAATAAGTAAAGTTGTTTAATTTCCTGGCTATTTCTTGAGTAATTTGAGAAAATTAAATGATGGGGATTAATGTAATGTGTTGTTTTTGTTTTAGACAAGTGGACCTGAAAACCGAATTAATCCAAAAGAACTGAAAGACTTTGACTGGCTCTATCAAGAAACAACAAAGAACTTCAACAAACTTCCCATTCAATACAGAGTAAGCTATCCTTATACTTCAAGTCTGGTGAAGTTGTGCAAATGTTCAGAATTGAATTCAAAACTTACTTCATCCTGACTTCTAACTGAGAATTAATGGTGCTATACACCTTTTTCTATTTTTTTCTTCTAATTTGTTTCATGATCTGATACAAGTCATGTTGTATGCTTGCAGGCTTTCTGTGCGTGGGCATTAGGGAACTTCGACCGTCTGCTGATTCCCAGTAACCCAGAAATAGGTGTCCTGCGATATAAGGACCACTATTATGCATTCTCATCTAAACAAGCTGCATATGAGTTCACACAAAATCCAGACGGGTAAGATTTTATCTTAACAACACTTCAATGTTAATTCTAACAAACACTATAATACTCTGTGTATGTCCGTCTTACTGTTTATGGAATCATTTGAACCTTTTCAGCAGCGTGGACATCAGTTGACAAAGACAGTTTTTGTCCCTATGCTTGACAGAGTGACATAATGTGACAATGATTATAATGTATGAATACATTGTCTTTCATCTTAATTCTCGTAATTTTCTACGATCATGGTGCATCCAGTGACCATTTAGTTTTCAATGCAGTATGACAGTCATAGAGTATCCCATGGTTCAATGCAGTATGACAGTCATAGAGTATCCCATGGTTCAATGCAGTATGACAGTGATAAAGTATCCCATGGTTCAATGCAGTATGACAGTCATAGAGTATCCCATGGTTTAATTCAATATGACAGTCATAGAGTATCCCATGGTTCAATTCAGTATGACAGTCATAGAGTATCCAATGGTTCAATGCAGTATGATAGTCATAGAGTATCCCATGGTTCAATGCAGTATGACGGTCATAGAGTATCCCATGGTTCAATGCAGTGTGACAGTCATAGAGTATCCCATGGTTCAATGCAGTATGACGGTCATATAGTATCCCATGGTTCAATGCAGTATGACGGTCATAGAGTATCCCATGTTACAATGCAGTGTGACAGTCATAGAGTATCCCATGGTTCAATTCAGTGCATTGGGTACTTGCTTGTCATAGAGTATCCCATGGTTCAATGCAGGATGACAGTCATAGAGGATCCCATGGTTCAATGCAGTATGACGGTCATATGGTATCCCATGGTTCAATGCAGTATGACGGTCATATGGTATCCCATGGTTCAATGCAGTATGACGGTCATATAGTATCACATGGTTCAATGCAGTATGACGGTCATAGAGGATCCCATGGTTCAATGCAGTATGACGGTCATAGAGGATCCCATGGTTCAATGCAGTATGACGGTCATATAGTATCCCATGGGTCAATGCAGTATGACAGTCATAGAGTATCCCATGGTTCACTTCAGTATGACAGTCATAGAGTATCCAATGGTTCAATGCAGTATGATAATCATAGAGTATCCCATGGTTCAATGCAGTGTAACAGTCATAGAGTATCCCATGGTTCAATGTAGTATGACAGTCATAGAGTATCCCATGGTTCAATTCAGTGCATTGGGTACTTGCTTGTCATAGAGTATCCCATGGTTCAATGCAGGATGACAGTCATAGAGGATCCCATGGTTCAATTCAGTATGACAGTCATAGAGTATTCAATGGTTCAATGCAGTATGATAGTCATAGAGTATCCCATGGTTCAACGCAGTATGACAGTCATAGAGTATCCCATGGTTTAATGCAGTATGACAGTCATAGAGTATCCCATGATTCAATGGAGTATGACAGTCATAGAGTATCCCATGGTTTAATGCAGTATGACAGTCATAGAGTATCCCATAGTTCAATGCAGTATGACAGTCATAGAGTATCGCATGGTTCAATGCAGTATGACAGTCATAGAGTATCCAATGGTTCAATGCAGTATGATAGTCATAGAGGATCCCATGGTTCAATGCAGTATGACGGTCATATAGTATCCCATGGTTTAATTCAGTATGACAGTCATAGAGTATCCCATGGGTCAATGCAGTATGACAGTCATAGGGTATCCCACGGTTCAATTCAGTATGACAGTCATAGAGTATCCAATGGTTCAGTGCAGTATGATAGTCATAGAGTATCCCATGGTTCAACGCAGTATGACGGTCATAGAGTATCCCATGTTACAATGCAGTGAGACAGTCATAGAGTATCCCATGGTTCAATGTAGTATGACAGTCATAGAGTATCCCATGGTTGAATGCAGTATGACAGTCATAGAGTATCCCATGGTTGAATGCAGTATGACAGTCATAGAGTATCCCATGGTTCAATGCAGTATGGCAGTCATAGAGTATCCCATGGTTCAATTCAGTGCATTGGGTACTTGCTTTTTCTTCACTTTCACATATCAACTATGAAAAATACTAATAGAAATCATTCATTTCAACCCGTCAGTTTTTGATTCAACAACTTTTGTGACGTGCACATGGAAGTATAACATTTTTCTGTATAAGATACATTTCTGATCAGGCTACATCTGATATGATAATTTCTATATATCTAGGTATATACGATTGGTAGCAGAAGGTGCTAAGAAGAGTCCGGAGCTGATACAACTTTTAGAACTACATACACAATTTGCCTCTATTACTCCATACTCACAGGTATAAAAAGTTGTCAAGAATCAACCTCCTATTTGAATTAATTTATTCCTTGAAAAAGATTTTTAAACTTTTTCAAAATTAAAATGCTTATATCGTATTTGAAAGCCAAGAAAACACATATTTATAAGAGCAGGTCCTGTTATATTACATTGTATGTGCTTTACAATCAGATGGATCATGTTTAAGCCTGACCCCCTTAAATATCAGGGTATTCAACTTTCATGCTAATGAATTTGTATTTAAACCCACTGCAGATCCTCGACTGTTACTCCAAATAATAACTCAACAGAATTTCCCCGTCTCCCTGACACATACATATGTGAGAGTTTCTTACTCTACCATACTGTAAGTCAATCACAGATTATTTTGTCGTTGAGTAGGGTAAGGACCAGGGACGTATGATAGAGAAGCCTGTTACTAAGTGTGATAGCGGTACACAAACAGACACACATCTCCTAGAGGCCAACATCGTCAAGTCCTACGAGTGGAATGAATGGGAACTCCGACGGAAGGCCATCAAACTAGTAAGTAGGAGTCCACAGATGGCAAACAATCACAACTGTTCTGGAAAATTGCATCTAAAATAATGTCATCTTTGAATGCATTTAATTTTCTGGGTTAAAGCATTTGACTTGTTTTAATGTATTGGAGTATTCAACAATAACACTCAGAACAGATTGTTTAACTTCTAGACCAGTGTATACAGTGACTGTGATATAATTGTGAGGTCTCTGTGACTACTCTCAGTGTCAGAAACAGTTCTATGATGATCATTTCTTTGTTTTGATTCCAGGCTAACCTGCGAACACGTATAACACATTCTGTACAGACCAACCTCAGCAATATGAGGAGAGACACTGCCATCCAAGTCTGGCCACCCAAGTATGCTTCTGTCCCCTTATAATCATTTTAAGATTAAATTTAATCAGCTGCTGAAATTGTTGTTGAAAAAAAATCCTAATGATCAAAATCTGGTGTGTTCTTCAAATAAAGTATTATATATATTTTTTGTAATATTTCAATTTGCAAAAATTAAAAAAACTGTAACAGATGTGAGGAGTGTTTATGTCATCAATGCACTCCACATACAAAACTGAATAGTGGATCCGCATGACTAATGGTTGTCTCCTTGTTTATTTACAGAGAAAACACGACCCAGACAAAGACTGATGCCTACACCAATGTCCCCCGCCCCCAGGTGTTCTTGGCAGGCCTGAGAGGAGGCGGCATGACCACCTCCACACAGATGGAGAAAGTCGACCTCACAATAGATGTCGACCAGACGTAACCCACCCAAGTGGGACCACTCTAGTACATGTCTGGAGAGACAACCTCGCCAGAACATTCCTCGGACTTTCTCTGTGATAATGGATTTGTACTGTAACAGTGAAAATTCATGTGATTTAAAGTAAATTACTGGTATTATTTTTTCCATGCAGAATTTACTTTGAACAATAAGCCAACTACCTTGAATAAATATTTATTATGTACATTTTTTTGTATTCTTATATATTTGTTGTAATTTCACAAGAAGAAAAAAAACTATAAACTGCAAATTTTATTATTGGAGTATTTAGATACATTTTCAAATTCAAGTGTCATTGTATTCCTAAAATAGGAAATCCAGAGTGTTGCACAACTCGTTTAAACAATGTAAACTAATGCAGGTATTTCCGTTTGCTGATATAAGTTACTGTTGTTCCAATGCAGTATGTTCATATAAAAAAAGCCTGAACTTTTTACATTTTACTAGCAAATGTTATATAGTGAATCTCAAATTCAGAAATGAATCATAAAAATAAAATAGGTAACTAAATAAATTCTCTAAATTTTAGATTGTTAAAAACAGCTGATCGTCTTATCATCTCTCCATGCTTTAAGGCATCAGGGGTTACAAAATACTTTCATGAAATCTGAGATTCAACATTATAAACAATTCAACAAGAGGCTCAGAAGACCTGAATTACTGACCTGTTTTTTCTTTGTAAATATTTCTTTCTATTTGGTATCATGGTGACTATCTTAAATCTCATATTGACCCAAAAGTAACAATAACCCTCTTGGTCAGGACAATGGATAAAACAGATGGACACATCTCAATGCCATAAGTTCAGGCCAGATCATTAAACATTGCTCAACTATTTATTATTTACCTTCCAATCATGGTGGCCGAGACATTTTCAGTGTTTTCTGCTTAAAATAGAATTTCATTACTCATTGTAAGCTCACCTGGCCGTCCGGCGTCAATATTTTACTTTGAACAACATCTTCTTAATAACCAAAAGGCCTAGGGTGATGATATTTGGCCAGAAGCAAACAGACAAATGGCTGCCAAGTTTTCAAATGAATAACCTTCACAAATATTCAAGGTCACAGGGGTCACATATGTTAAAATGCCCAGGGTGATGATATTTGGACAGAAGCATGCTGGGATGTAGGGCTAACAAGCTTGTGCTGATGAATGACCTTCACTCATATTCAAGGTCACAGGGATCATTTGTCTATAAAATATCTGAAAACAATTTCTTCTAAATAACCATCAGATCCAGGAAGATGATATCTGTCCATTAGCATACTCAGATGAAGTGCTACCAACTTTGTTCAAATAAATGACCTTGAATTATAGTCAAAATCACAGGGATCAAATACGTTTAAATATATTTAAATGATTTCTTCTGAATAACCGAAAATCTTAGGGTAATGATATCATGCTAGAATGAAGAGCTACCATATTTGTTGAAATGAATGACCTTGACCTACATGTATATTCAAGGTTACATGTATCAAATATGTTTAAAACCTTTAAAAAAATTCTGAATAACAAAAATGACCAGGGTGATGATGTTTGGCCAGTAGCATGATAGGATGATGGGCTACCAAGTTTGTTAAGCTGATTTACCTTGACCTATATTCTAGGTCACTGGGGTCATTATGTTTAAAATCTTTAAACAACCTTTTCTGAAAAACCAAAAGGGCAAGGGTGATGATATCTGGCAAGTAGTATGCTAGGATGAAGGGCTATCAAGTTTGTTCAAATAAATGGAATCAAATATGATAAAAATCTGTAAACAACTTCTTCTGAATAACCATGAGGCCCAGAATGTTGATATTTGGGCAGTTGCATGCTTGGATGAAAGGCTATCATGTCATTTGAGTGACCTTGACCCACTTTCAAGATCACATTTGGTCAGATATGTATAAACATTTAAATGACCCTATCTCATTAAAGAAAAGGTCTAGGGTGGTGATATTTGGAGAGTTGCATGCTGAGATGAAGGGCTATTAAGTTTGTTCATTGTATTGACCTTGTTAGACTTTCAAGGTCACAGGGGTCAAATGTTTTGAATTCTTTTAACAGGTTCTTTTGAATGACTTTAAGTCATAAATACTGATATTTTGTCTTATTTTAGATCACTTTTAAGGTTACAAGTGTGAGATGAATACCAGGTCAGCGATGCAGGCCTATTGGGCCTCTTGTTTAAATATGTAATCCACATTACTTATTTAAGTGTTTACCCAAATACATAATAACCAACATCATTAACTATACCAACACTGTAAGGTCAAAGCTCTGATAATCGTAGAGTTAGAGATGGTGTTTTGAAATTTTTACCCTTTATTTCATATTGAAAATCTTTGAAATATTACTAGATAAGTTTAAAAAAAATCACTCTTAAGCCCATTACACGAAGTTAAGGGTTTAATGTCATTGTAAAACATACATAACAATTTAGGCGTAGAATGTAGAACTTAAGTTTGGAGATGTTTGCTATCAAAAAACAAAAAAGGATGACCCTTCAACGTAGAACTTAAGTTTGGAGATGTTTGCTATCAAAAAACAAAAACGGATGACCCTTCAACGTAGAACATAAGTTTGGAGATGTTTGCTATCAAAAAACAAAAAAAGATGACCCTTCAACGTAGAACAACAGTTTTGAGATGTTTGCTATCAAAAAACAAAAGAGGATGACCCTTCAACGTAGAGCAACAGTTTTGAGATGTTTGCTATCAAAAAACAAAAAAGGATAATCCGTCAACGTGGAACATAAGTTTAGAGATGTTTGCTTTTAAAAAAGGATAATCCGTCAACGTGAAACATAAGTTTGGAGATGTTTGCTTTTAAAACAGGATAACCCGTCAACGTGAAACATAAGTCTGGAGATGTTTGCTTTTAAAAAAGGATAACCCGTCAACGTGGAACAGAAATGTTAGCTTTTAAAAAAGGATAATCCGTCAACGTGAAACATAAGTTTGGAGATGGTTGCTTTTAAAAAAGGATAACCCGTCAACGTGGGACAGAAATGTTAGCTTTTAAAAAAGGATAATCCGTCAACGTGAAACATAAGTCTGGAGATGTTTGCTTTTATAAAAGGATAACTCGTCAACGTGGAACATAAGTTTGAAAATGTTTGCTTTTAAAAAAAGGATAACCCGTCAAGGTGGAACATAAGTTTGAAAATGTTTGCTTTTAAAAAAAGGATAACCCGTCAAGGTGGAACATAAGTTTTGAAATGTTTACTTTTATAAAATGATAATTCTTCAATGTTTCAGTACTGATAGTGTATAACTATACAGTCAAACAAATCAATACGATATGATATACAATAAAGTATCACGATATTATACGATATGGTGTTACATCCCTAGTGAAAAAAGTACCAGGAAGTGTAATTCCTTCCTGCACGACATAGTGACACCATCATGTCGTCTGGGAAATTCTGGCAAAAACTATGTACATTGATGTACCGACGATGTGTGACAGGCGAACAAGTCTTTTAAAGTCATTACAGAGGCTGAAAACCAATAGAAGGTAATCGTATCATTATGGCGACAGTACAATTACCACAGCCTGGTCTCTTAAAAATCATCCTAACCTACACAATTGACAGGGTTTGCAACTTATAGTCCTGCCAGCAGAAAAAAACAAGTTATGAACATAAAGGTCAACCCAACTCACATATCAAAGACAGTGGGGAGCAAAACCACAAACAAAAAATACTTTGGATCTTTACCAAATATAAACTATGGTCTACTCTTTGTTTCCTATTAATGGTGTGTCATAATAGTGGATATTACGAGGGATACTTTACAGAACCATTGCTTTCTCCTTGTGACCAAATGTGATATCAGAGAACTTTCATGGCCCATGGAGATCAAACATCGCCCAGTCTACAGAAAGGATCCTGATCATCATTGTAAACAAAGGCACTCATCGCAAAAGTTAGGCTTTGTATGTGGTGAAGGACAAAATGTTGCTCAGGATAGACCCTTGTTGACAAGAGAACATGGCCACTTACTAACATATACGCTTATTTAAGCCATATCATACACATTCTCTTTTGTATTCTCGGTCAATGATGGCGATTGTTTTGCTAGATTCCATTCTTTCCAAAATATTTATATCGGGCTGGAACTTCAGTCTTCTATATATCACAAATATCGTCGCTGCCACATATATATATATATATATATATAAAACGTGCCTTATAAATAACTTATTAACAATATTCACCACCAGACAGGGTAAGTCTGCCTCTTCAACACTAAACAGGTCCCTTAAGTTGATTATTTGATTACTTACTACGAGTATGGGGCCATCTAGATGGATTTTTACAACCATACAAGGCTATTTTGACTCCTACAGCCAGACAGATGCCTTTCATTTGACGGTTACCACCATACAGGTCTGTAAGTTGATTGTTTACCACCATACAGGTCTGTAGTTGATTGTTTACCACCATGCAGGTATGTAAGTTGATTGTTTACCACACATCAGGTCTGTAAGTTGATTGTTTACCACCATACAGCTAGGTCTGTAAGTTGATTGCTTACCACCATACAGGTCTGTTAGTTGATTGTTTTCGACCACACAGCTAGGTCTGTAAGTTGATTGTTTACCACCATACAGGTCTGTTAGTTGATTGTTTTCGACCATACAGCTAGGTCTGTAAGTTGATTGTTTACCACCATACAGGTCTGTAAGTTGATTGTTTACCACCATACAGCTAGGTCTGTAAGTTGATTGTTTACCACCATACAGCTAGGTATGTAAGTTGATTGTTTGCCACCATACATGTCTGTAAGTTGATTGTTTACCACCATACAGCTAGGTCTGTAAGTTGATTGTTTACAACCATACATGTCTGTTAGTTGATTGTTTACCACCATACAGCTAGGTCTATAAGTTGATTGTTTACCACCATACAGGTATGTAAGTTGATTGTTTACCATCATACAGCTAGGTCTGTAAGTTGATTGTTTACCACCATACAGCTAGGTCTGTAAGTTGATTGTTTACCACCTTACAGGTCTGTTAGTTGATTGTTTACCACATACAGCTAGGTCTATAAGTTGATTGTTTACCACCATACATGTATGTAAGTTGATTGTTTACCACCATACAGCTAGGTCTGTAAGTTGATTGTTTACCACCATACAGGTCTGTAAGTTGATTGTTTACCACCATACAGGTCTGTAAGTTGATTGTTTACCACCAGCCACGCCATTGCACTATCAGACAGAGTCCTGTCGTTAATGTTTAAAATAATGTTTGTGATGAGAATCTTTAAAACTTAAAAGCAAATTTGCCTTTTTGTCTTCAGATGCTTCGCTTGAATCTTATGCAAAGAATAACCTTCAATATTATTGGAAATAAATACTGCCATGTTACGCCTACCGCCTTAAACATTTTATACAATAGAAATACGATGATTTGTCAAGTTTGTGAATTTACACATGAATATTACATCGGACGTACAATGGAAAACAAATGTCTATGATATTAAAGTTCTTTCTAGATTCGTTTTATCAATAATTTTACCTTATTTTGTATAATTACTCACTTTTTGATCACAAAATGAAGAACAAGGAATGAAATGTTAATGAGAGGTTTTATTACACACGACACACATTAAAATATACCAAACTATTCCTATGGATTGTTTCAATTTTTTTTTATTTCGTGACGCAAATCCTTTGAACATATGTTATTATGGCACAAATCACCAATTATATATATAGTAGTTATTTAGAGACTTGGTGATAGTTTAGTATACAGCTACCATCACGTTATTTTAGGGTGATATATGTAACACCCAACACAGAGAGATATCGTCTCTTACTTAATCTCACTGACAAATAAGGTACTCGATACATGCTAAAATATAACTTAACACTCCACTACCCTAGTTCAGTTTCTTGATCACGTTTATTCACATGACCAACCAGATATACACTTGAAGCAAAACAGAGAAATAATTGATAACAGATTACAAAGAGAATGAGATTCATAAACAATATGTTATTAAAGCATTATCAACAAATACAATTATTTTATAACATTTTTTTTTGTTGAAAACAACAGTTCAAACTGTTCCTAGTTTGCGATATATCTGTCTTGGGTTTTAAAAAGTTAAGGTTTCGGATTTTTTAACACTGCAGTAACTACCGATTTCTGCTGCACAATGTGCAGATATTGCTCGTGTTATCCATCCACTTCCCGGCCGAACGTTATTATACATGAACTGTTGGATAATTGTATTTCTCATGTAAAGTTAAGTTGAATAAAAATATTGCTTCCTTTTATCGAGAAAAGTAATGTCACTTCGCTGAAAATAAGCGTTTGTCAATATTTTCACTTTTATCATATAAATTATATATATATAGATATATATATATATATATATATATATATATATTAAGGATGGTTTATTCTTTATGAATGTCTGACAGGATACTCTTATTTTCGTATTTTCGAGATTTAACTCCACACATATAAAAAGCATCCTTTGTTCTTCCACATGCTCTCCAAACACCAGTGAGTGATATCATTGTCTTGTTCTCTTCTATGTTTTATTTGGTCAGCTGTCGTCTTCAACAGTCTATAGAATTCTGCGAGGCCTTTTTTATAATCCTTTGTTGAAGTAAACCGTCTTTGGTGGGTTCGGGAGTGCTTCTAACTTCTTACGGACTTCTGCCTCTAAGCTGCTGACGTCCATAGAACTAAAAATAATAACGTAACTTAGTTTGAACCTTTGAATTCCAAGGAAACATTAACGAAAAATACAGATTATCGAAAGTGCATTACCGTTTAAAACATCACGGTGTATTTTCTCATTTTATCAATCCGATACATTGGAATACATTTATTTTTTGACAACAGTTACAAACCTTTTCTGTGGAAAAAGTGCGCAGCATAGAGGGGTAGCGAAGGCCAAACTGCATAAAACAAATTGTAGATCACTTAAAATGTGTCGGTAATTAATCGAGTATAAAGGCTAATTAAAACATAATACATATGTAGTAAACCGTGTCTGATGTCTGACGGCATTTATGACAGGTTTGAGTGAATTTAGATGTTACCAATATATATGTCGTTATTGTACTAACACGATATCGAGTTAAGAAAGGTGATTATCAGTATACAACACATACCTCGGTTTAATCATGGGTTTGTTATTAATTACATGACGATCGATTTAGGTAAGGAGTTCCTGTTATACTTACATAAAACCAACCAACATCACTTGAATAGGGGCATTCAACCAGGGAGCTCTCTATAAATGAAACAGCGATACAAATAGTTACACTACAATTACAGCAGTGATGTTATGATAATGCATAAGGCTCAATTCAGATTTTTAAAAATAATCACATAAAGATGCAAAATTTCTGTCTTTAAGAAATTGTTGTCAATATTTATTACTCCGATTCTGTCACAAAAGATCTCTTCGCAAATTGAAAGGTTAGTTTAATGTGTAAAACCACAGATAAATGGAGTATTACTTCGTGTGATACACATATCCTCGGGCTAGAATGTGAACCAGTAGACTGTTGTATTAGCATTTAGTTTTTGTAAAGACAATTCAATGTTCTATAAAATAGCACATACCTTCATCAGGGCCTTTTTGTCCAGCTGATTCATAACGAGGGGAGGTATAACTAAAACAAGAAAATAATAAGTTGTCTGTCTCTGGCCGCACAGTAGTACAAAATGAATAACAATTGCTAGTCACCTCACCGACTTGTATACAGGTTAAGCACAATGTGCTTTATTTCAACCTCGATTGTGGAAACGGTTATCATAGAATCTTTTTTCCTATATATCAACCGGTCGCTTAATATCTAAGCAACGCGTTCGTGATTTACACATTGCTCAGCCACTTTAATTGGTTTAAATCCTTAACTTTCGACCGTGTCGGTTGATTATGCCGTGTGTTTTTGTTGTCACTACCCCCGTTCCCGTTATGAGGACGTGACAACGTTGACCTAGATTGCATGCATGGTGACGTCAAAGAAGAAGAAGACGATTACCCTCCTGGAACACCTGGTCTTATTGGACTTTTTTCAAGGGTCTCCTTGTAAATATTTCCATTGTTCATATTGTGCCCTCGTGTTAATCATTTTGAGTTAGAATATGGTTTTGTTGACCATACGGTAGGAATCTATTTGAGTCTTTTATGTTTGTCTTCGTGTCCTTCGATTACAGATATTCAAAATGGATGCTGAGATTTTACAAGTGTTTAGGTTAAGGATTTTTTCTGAATTTATCTTTTTTTTGGGGGGGGGGGGAAGGAGGGGGTAACGTCCTCGCAACAGCCTTGGTCATATGAGAACGGGTTGAATTGATTAAAAACGAACAATACTAATAAAATTAGGTAAAATAACTTAATTATGTTGCTGCTGCCAAAACATTGTGATTGTTTGTATATCATCATATCATCAGGAAAAGAGGGGTTAGAAAGAAGCAACTTAACTAACTTTAATTTCAGAAACATGATGTATAATAGTCACTCGTCGATGAACCCATATGCATATAGTATCTTTAGAATATCGAAGAAGGACGTACTTATCTAAAATTTTAGTATGCAAATAACCAGAGTAATACTCTTTTATTTATCATATTACCATTTTGTCCAATTAGGACTCATTAGTAGTGCTAAAGATCAAAATAATTGAAATCTATATCCAAAGACTTCCGAAAAAAATGTAGAAATACATATTATTGTAATATATCAAATAATCATGTCGTTACTGTAAAGATGGGCATTTAGTAATTAGATTTGTACGGCCCCTTTCTATTTAGCTTGTTTTTGTTAGGTGCAATATATACTTCAATTTTCAATCATATTTTGTCGCTATTATATTAAGTGCGATTTAAAATTAAATTTTCGCTAGAAACAGACCCATTGTAACAACAGTAATTGGGGCCTGGTCACACTAGCAGTGGGACAACACTAGAGATGGGATAACCTTAACAGTTGACAATGTCTGTTTCCGGATAAAACAATTCAAATAAGGGAACAAATCAATAACATATTTCTGCCAGAGCTGCTACTCCCTCCTGAAACTGAATCCTTCCAATCAAACAAATACGTGTATTATCATTTTGACAAAAAAATGAAGGACATATATGTTAAATTGCTAGTAGGAGCCACCTTTAAAAATGTGTGAGAAACCACGACTTGTAGCCATCCCAACCAAGGTTTTACGACTAGCCGCGGAATAAATTGCATAAGAAAACATTTGTTTTATGTTTTCAAAGTGGCAATAAGCTGTAGAAAAAAATGAGTAACAATATCGGTTGACCTTTTGTCATCAACATTTGGCTTCACTCACCCGTGGTGGACATTGTTATGATTATTATAAAGACGATACTCTATCATGGCGTACGTTACTACGATAGTCCTAGAAACAATCATTCATCCATAACAGGCGTTGTTAAGGGTATCATGGGAACGATAAGCAACCGTAACATGTGTTCCTATGGGTATACCAGAAACGATCACTCACCCATAACAGGCGTAGGTATGTGTACCTCAGATATTATCACTCACCTATAAAAGGCGTAGCCATAAGTACCTCAGATATTATCACTCACCCAAAACAGGCGTAGCTATGAGTACCTCAGAGATTATCACTCACCCATAACAGGCGTAGCTATGAGTACCTCAGAGATTAACACTCACCCATAACAGGCGTAGCTATGAGTACCAGAGAGATTATCAATCACCAAAAACAGGCGTAATTATGAGTACCTCAGAGATTATCACTCACCCATAACATGCGTAGTTATGAGTACCTCAGATAGTATTACCCACCCATAACAGGCGTAGCTATGAGTACCTCAGAGATTATCACTCACCCATAACAGGAGTAGCTATGAGTACCTCAGAGATTATCATTCACCTATAACAGGCGTAGCTATAAGTACCTCAGAGACTATCACTCACTCATAACAGGCGTAGCTATAAGTACCTCAGAGATAATCACTCACCCATAACAGGCGTAGCTATCAGTATCCTAGAGATTATCACTCACCCATAACAGGCGTAGCTATGAGTACCACAGAGATTACTACATACTTCCCACCTCTCACAATGGAAAAGTGTGGGCAATAAATCACTTGCTACCACAGTCCACTGCACACATAATCCCCTTTCAAGGCCAATCATGATTACATGACCATGAAAGGGGGTGTGCCCAGTGGACTGTGGCCACAAATGCTGTAAGAAAGGGGAGATAATAAATCAGTGAGTAACGATGAAGTCAATACAGTAGAGGATAAACTTAGTTGACACATTTCAAATAAGGGGAAAAAATGAAAGTTAAAAATGGTAATTTCATGACTGATAAACACAAACAGATTTCCTTATCACGTGAGAGGATAAGCATTTCCCGGAAAAGTTTATAATCTTAATGAGCTGTTCCTATATACAAAATTGCACATTCAAATATACCATTCATTGAAAGAACTGGAATTCCTTAGGGATTGATAAACCGTTACATTGTGTATATGAAAATGGTTTCAATATCCTGTACCTTTGCCACATCTTGAAAATTAAACTGAAAATGTAGTCAGAAATTCAACATTGTTTCCCGTATTTTGAACAGACACTCCTTACCTTCCCTGACACTGGACCTGGATAGTAATCCAAAATCCATTATGAAGGATACACTCAGACTGGGCTATTGAGAATCTTACCTGGTTATGATTAGTACTCACTCACATAGGTACATGTAAACTATCTGCAGTGTAGGGTAGGTAAAAAGATTGTCCAGGTGAACATTTTTTACTCAACTTTTCTGTTCTGTTCGAGTTGGGAAGCATGCAGTAAGCCAGTTATTGCATGATTTCTCGTCACTCGGGACTTATTACACACTCGCATCGCTCGGGTGTAATAAATCCCTTGTCACTCGAAAACCATGCAATAACCATTACTTATCACTCACCCATAACAGGCGTAGCTATGAGTACCTCAGAGATTATCACTCACCCATAACAGGCGTAGCTATGAGTATCCTAGAGACCACCACCATGCCTATGGCCTTTCTGGCAGCCGTCTTTGATGTCAGATCTAGGTCATTCCTGTCCTGATCCATTAAGGCGATCCCTTCCATCAGTTCCCTATAGGAGGAATTATATCTTTAGTTATCAAAAGCAGAGTTTTCACCACTAAAATTACCTTTTATCCCTTGTGTCTCATCTTGAAATTAGACTCATTTAGTGGGCTATTAAATGACGTTAATCTAAAAAATAAGTACAATTATTTGTCACGAAAATCACCCTTAACAGTGTCAGCATTTCCCTGTATGTCACAAATAACAGGAATAAAAATCAGATTCACTTATCGTATTTGTTAAAACTATATACTTCAAGCATCAATGTATCGCTCAGAATACACAAAGTCGAAAATGGGATATCTTAAACTTTCCCTGATTATTTGCTTGACACTTCACCTAATGTTATCCTCTAACAATACCTCTACCCATACAATGACCTGTGGTCCTCACCCGCTCCTCATACACGGAATGTTATCCTCTAACGATACCTCTACCCATACAATGACCTGTGGTCCTCCCCTGCTCCTCATACACGGAATGTTAACCTCTAACAATTCCTCTATCCATACAATGACCTGTGGTCCTCACCCGCTCCTCATACACGGAATGTTATCCTCTAACAAGACCTCTACCCATACAATGACCTGTGATGCTCATCTGCTCCTCATACACGGAATGTTATCTTCTAACAATACCTCTACCTCTACCCATACAATGACCTGTGGTCCTCTCCTGCTCCTCATACACGGAATGTTAACCTCTAACAATTCCTCTATCCATACAATGACCTGTGGTCCTCACCCGCTCCTCATACACGGAATGTTATCCTTTAACAATACCTCTACCCATACAATGGCCTGTGGTCCTCACCTGCTCCTCATACATCCTCATACACGGAATTTTATCCTCTAACAATGCCTCTACCCATACAATGACCTGTGGTCCTCACCTGCTACTCATACACGGAATGTTATCCTCTAACGATACCTCTACCCATACAATGACCTGATATCTTAAACTTTCCCTGATTATTTGCTCGACACTTCACCTAATGTTATCCTCTAACAATACCTCTCCCCATACAATGGCCTGTGGTGCTCACCTGCTCCTCATACAATGAATGTTATCCTCTAACAATACCTCTCCCCATACAATGGCCTGTGGTGCTCACCTGCTCCTCATACAATGAATGTTATCCTCTAGCAATACCTCTACCCATACAATGACCGGTGGTCCTCACCTGCTCCTCATACATCCTCATACACGGAATTTTATCCTCTAACAATGCCTCTACCCATACAATGACCTGTGGTCCTGACCTGCTCCTCATACAATGAATGTTGTCCTCTAACAATACCTCTACCCATAAAATGACCTGTGATGCTCACCTGCTCCTCAAACACGGAATGTTATCCTCTAACAATTCCTCTACCCATACAATGACCTGTGGTCCTCTCCTGCTCCTCATACACGGAATGTTATCCTTTAACAATACCTCTACCCATACAATGAGCTGTGGTCCTCACCTGCTCCTCATACACCGAATGTTATCCTCTAACAATACCTCTTCCCATACAATGACCTGTGGTCCTCACCTGCTACTCATACACGGAATGTTATCCTCTAACAAGACCTCTACCCATACAATGACCTGTGATGCTCACCTGCTCCTCATACTCGGAATGTTATCCTCTAACAATACCTCTTCCCATACAATGACCTGTGGTCCTCACCCGCTCCTCATACACGGAATGTTATCCTCTAACGATACCTCTACCCATACAATGACCTGATATCTTAAACTTTCCCTGATTATTTGCTCGACACTTCACCTAATGTTATCCTCTAACAATACCTCTACCCATACAATGACCTGTGTTCCTCACCTGCTCCTCATACACGGAATTTTATCCTCTAACAATACCTCTACCCATACACTGACCTGTGGTCCTCACCTGCTCCTCATGCACGGAATGTTATCCTCTAACAATACCTCTACCCATACAATTACCTGTGGTCCTCACCTGCTCCTCATACACGGAATGTTATCTTCTAACAATACCTCTACCCATACAATGACCTGTGGTGCTCACCTGCTCCTCATACACGGAATGTTAACCTCTAACAATTCCTCTATCCATACAATGACCTGTGGTGCTCACCTGCTCCTCACACACGGAATGTTATCCTCTAACAATACCTCTTACCATACAATGACCTGTGGTCCTCACCTGCTCCTCATACCATGAATGTTATCCTCTAACAATACCTCTACCCATACACTGACCTGTGGTCCTCACCTGCTCCTCATGCACGGAATGATATCCTTTAACAATACCTCTACCCATACAATTACCTGTGGTCCTCAGCTGCTCCTCATACACGGAATGTTATCTTCTAACAATACCTCTACCCATACAATGACCTGTGATCCTCACCTGCTCCTCATACACGGAATGTTAACCTCTAACAATACCTCTAGCCATACAATGATCTGTGGTCCTCACCTGCTCCTCATACAAGGAATGTTATCCTCTAACAATACCTCTACCCATGCAATGACCTGTGGTGCTCACCTGCTCCTCATCCACGGAATGTTAACCTCTAACAATACCTCTATCCATACAATGATCTGTGGTCCTCACCTGCTCCTCATACAAGGAATGTTATCCTCTAACAATACCTCTACCCATGCAATGACCTGTGGTCCTCACCTGCTCCTCATACAATGAATGTTATCCTCTAACAATCCCTCTACCCATACAATGACCTGTGGTCCTCCCCTGCTCCTCATACAATGAATGTTATCCTCTAACAATACCTCTACCCATACACTGACCTGTGGTCCTCACCTGCTCCTCAGGCACGGAATGTTATCCTCTAACAATACCTCTACCCATGCAATGACCTGTGGTCCTCACCTGCTCCTCATGCACGGAATGATATCCTTTAACAATACCTCTACCCATACAATTACCTGTGGTCCTCAGCTGCTCCTCATACACGGAATGTTATCTTCTAACAATACCTCTACCCATACCATGACCTGTGGTGCTCACCTGCTCCTCATACACGGAATGTTATCCTCTTACAATACCTCTACCCATACAATGACCTGTGGCCCTCACCTGCTCCTCATACACGGAATGTTATCATCTAACAATACCTCTACCCATACAATGACCTGTGGTCCTCCCCTGCTCCTCATACAATGAATGTTATCCTCTAACAATCCCTCTACCCATACAATGACCTGTGGTCCTCCCCTGCTCCTCATACAATGAATGTTATCCTCTAACAATACCTCTACCCATACACTGACCTGAGGTCCTCACCTGCTCCTCATGCACGGAATGTAATCCTCTAACAATACCTCTACCCATACAATTACCTGTGGTCCTCAGCTGCTCCTCATACACGGAATGTTATCTTCTAACAATACCTCTACCCATACAATGACCTGTGATCCTCACCTGCTCCTCATACACGGAATGTTATCCTCTTACAATACCTCTACCCATACAATGACCTGTGGCCCTCACCTGCTCCTCATACACGGAATGTTATCTTCTAACAATTCCTCTACCCATACAATGACCTGTGTTCCTCACCTGCTCCTCATACACGGAATTTTATCCTCTAACAATACCTCTACCCATACACTGACCTGTGGTCCTCACCTGCTCCTCATGCACGGAATGATATCCTTTAACAATACCTCTACCCATACAATTACCTGTGGTCCTCAGCTGCTCCTCATACACGGAATGTTATCTTCTAACAATTCCTCTACCCATACAATGACCTGTGTTCCTCACCTGCTCCTCATACACGGAATTTTATCCTCTAACAATACCTCTACCCATACACTGACCTGAGGTCCTCACCTGCTCCTCATGCACGGAATGTAATCCTCTAACAATACCTCTACCCATACAATTACCTGTGGTCCTCAGCTGCTCCTCATACACGGAATGTTATCTTCTAACAATTCCTCTACCCATACAATGACCTGTGTTCCTCACCTGCTCCTCATACACGGAATTTTATCCTCTAACAATACCTCTACCCATACACTGACCTGTGGTCCTCACCTGCTCCTCAGGCACGGAATGTTATCCTCTAACAATACCTCTATCCATACAATGACCTGTGGTGCTCACCTGCCCCTCATACACGGAATGTTATCCTCTAACAATACCTCTTACCATACAATGACCTGTGGTCCTCACCTGCTCCTCATACCATGAATGTTATCCTCTAACAATACCTCTACCCATGCAATGACCTGTGGTGCTCACCTGCTCCTCATCCACGGAATGTTAACCTCTAACAATACCTCTACCCATACAATGACCTGTGGTCCTCCCCTGCTCCTCATACACGGAATGTTAACCTCTAACAATACCTCTAGCCATACAATGATCTGTGGTCCTCACCTGCTCCTCATACAAGGAATGTTATCCTCTAACAATACCTCTACCCATGCAATGACCTGTGGTCCTCACCTGCTCCTCATACACGGAATGTTGATACAGTTGGCGGCGGCTACAGCGGCAAAGGGTACGAATCTGGCCACCATAGGACCCAGGTTCTGAAAGATTAAATAACATTTAGTATTTTAATTATTAACCAAAACAACAACACAAGTGAGTGATTTTTGGTGTGCTACAGTAAAGCTGAAAAATAAGTGAGTTTTTTTATATATCTATTTCTATATTTTTGAAGCACACAGCTAACAAACAAATCAAACGTGAAACATGTAGCTACAGGTGCTGCAGTGCTACCTAAAACCTGTATACCAAATTTAAGCCGTTTTTTACATGTGATTTACAATCATAACCGTTCAACGTACTTATGTTTATAATCCTTATTTTTAAAGCACTAACATTGAAGATTTGAAGAAAAAAATGTCATATTCGTCTGTTCTGTTGTTAAGTGCAGAACACACGGACAAACTGAATAACAAGACCAATACATTGTAAAAGGAATCATTCTGATTGGAAATCCAAACTGGGCATCACATGTTTAAGAGTTATAACTTATAGCAAGTTTGAAACTGAATCTTTCAGATTGGAAGACGAAAACAAATCCACTAACACACAAAAGCAAGGAAGAAAAATAACCTATTAGCTAATTAGGGTTAATAGAAATAAAACATTGTGATATAAATGTAGATTGAATATATCATATTGGAATGGAATTGTGTTTTTGTAGTGCGAATACTGGCATATGTATAGAACAATTCAGGGGACATATGTGTGCTATGTATTAGCTTTTTCTCTTGATGTCTATCTATATATATAAGATTAGATAATTTAATCATGGTCGAAATGAGTATAAAATTGGAACCATCAAGTAGCATGTGTCGGTCTTCTATATTTACATATATTTAACACAGATTGGGTATCAGTCGATGATAAATGTAATGATTACATAAATTATCACCGAATCTATTATTTTGCATAAAAATGACTTTGATCTAAGGAAAAAGGACCATATTATAGTACATGTACTGGACTCCTACCTTCACTAGACTTTTAATCCACAGAGCCGTGCCTACGGCGCCGCTGGTACCCAGTACATAGGACATGGCCAGCTGTCTGTAAGTAGGTGTACAGGAAATGATACAATAGTTTTAGTTTTGAAAATTATTTTATGGCGTGTGTCACACGCAGAACGTTTAATGAAAAAGTCATTAAAAAGGGAAAAAGAACAATTACAATGATCGTTTCATGATAGTTATAGCCATACCATAAAAATGCTCTCAGAAAACAAATTGCGATAAAGTGGTAACACCGAGTTAAATCATACAGTCTTGTTAAATTTATACCAATTTTTTTTCAAAACAATCAAAACAAAATTAGGAATGAGGATATTTTTCTCTCATGAATGAATAAAATAAGCGTTTCCAAAGAAAGAATAATTTATTTGAAAATATGCAAAAAGTGGGATCGTAGTATATATACACAAACATGGTTGAGAAATTTGAAGGTTTTAAAAAATTCCAACGATAGGTCCATTTATTTACACCAGGGAGGGACATTAAACGACGAGTAGTAAACGGCAACAGGGAAAGCCATGGACATAAGAAAGGTATTTAGGACATCTGGCACAGATAACTTCACAGATAATAACAAAGGTTATAACCCAGGAACGACAGCAAATTTGGAAGAGAATGTGTCAAAGCGGGACATTCTGGACCAGATGGTGTCAGATGGCCATTATAGGCCATTACCTGTCGGAGACGTTACTTCCGGCCTTGTTGCTATAATTTACTACGGAATTGTAGGATTGGTTCATCCACTGCCAAAATATGATTGCTGGAGTCGTTCTGGAACATATCATTATTAGCTTCAATAAATTGTTCAATACTTGATAAAAGAACAACTTTATTTCACAAGACAATACTTACAACATTCTAAGTACAAGTGAAAATAGGAAAATTGGAGGCAAAAGAAATTAACAATTTCATAGACAAAACACTCAATAAACCAACTAGTGAGTGATTTCACAAGTGGCCTTACACATACACGATTGTAGTACCATAAAAGAAATGAGTCGCTCAACACTGTACACCTATAAAGACACCATATTTAAACAATAGCGGGTAAAGTAAATGTTGTAGTAGCGACGTGTTATACCAAGTTGATTAACATACCGTAAGGATGTACTCCTCTGAGAGGTTAACAAACTCACGTACCTTTTTCTAATATGTATTTTTGGGAAAGGAGTTAATGACATAGTAGAATATGCAAAACAATATGTATGACTGTGTGTTTGTGCTATGAATACAATACAATACAACATACAATATCTTTCATGTGTGTTATCCTAAATATTAATGTTTGCACGATTGATGAGAATAGTAATTTCGTCTCAATTATGGATGCGGAATTTTATGAACTCATGTTTTTCCCCAGAAAGGTAATTTTGGTTACCCGTACCACTTATTTTAAATGCAAAATGCAAAATGATTGAGTGATACAAAAAGTCCTAATATTGAACTTTTTTTATATTCAATGGATCAAAATAAAATGTGTGTTCCTCCTAAAACCGACAAAAACCTTTTGGGGGTCAGTGTGCTTATTTGTTTGCCATATTTTTTTGTGGTATTTTTCTTTTTCAGGGAAGAATCAAAAGAGTTTCAGTTCAATTAAATAGGTTATCAAATTCCAATATTGTATAATTGTTACGTTATTGCTTATTATTTCA
The DNA here is from genome assembly GCF_002113885.1 of Mizuhopecten yessoensis. Lineage (NCBI taxonomy): Eukaryota > Metazoa > Mollusca > Bivalvia > Pectinida > Pectinidae > Mizuhopecten > Mizuhopecten yessoensis. Next base: position 376,009 of record NW_018404097.1, read on the forward strand.
TAATATTGAGTATTTAAAACTTGAACAGCAAAAATCAACTTGCTACATAAACAATTGTGACACAATGACACTTTAAGTGATAAATCTAATGTATGAAATGTATATTGTGCATAGAGGGAAAAATTACAATTTTTGGGAGTTATCCTAATGACTGCCTAACTTGTCATTAAAACTATATAACATTATGCAAGCAATAGGTATACAATTTTTTACTCATTTTTCAGATGCATGCTTGCTTTTAAATTGATGACCTTTTCAATTTTATACAAACCCGGTACACTAAATCAAAACGAAATTTAAACGTGATTTAAACCTCAGAAGAGTACATCTATAAAGCCAAATATAGCCATTTCATATTGTAGGTACAAAGTCTTATGCTAAAGATACTTAACATAAAGCATCCATACTTGTGAAATGCTAGCATACATCCCGTTATGGACATGTTCATAGGGACCTGTGAAGACATACGGCCGAACAGAACCATCTTCTCGTTTGTCACCGGGTGGAATGCTGAGTCGTATAGGTGCTTGGCTCGCCAAAGATCATTCTCTGTAAGGCCGTTAATGCGTTCACCATTTCTACATAAAAACGGGAAAGGCGTATTTCAGAAGTACAGGATTGTTTTAAATAGACAGGTTCTTAATACAAATCCTGAACAAATGACATGTTATATAAGAATTGAACGGAATTATTTTCCGCTGGTATTTAAACAAATCGGTTACAAACGTATTCCATGAAACTCGCTAGGTCTTCATGGTAAATATGTATGCAACCGGTTTGCGTTTATACCGGCAAGAATATTGAAAAAATGCCACTCAATCCTTATATTTACATTATAATTTTTCAGTTATTATGCGTCGTCATTGCAAACGAGATTCTTTGAAAACAGCCTAATGTCACCAAAGTGCTTCTAACGTGTTAATGGAGGCGGAAGTAAAAACTTCAAAATGATGCTGATCCAATTGCGTCCATAGCCTTATGAACGCAATTTCTTATAGTAATGCTTATAGGGGATTTTTCAGTGGGAATGTAAATATAGGATAATAAACGATGCTGACTAATAGGTTCATTTTGCAGGAAAAGAAAATGTATGCAATAATGTAATATTAGTGCAAAATAATGAACCCATTAAAAACAAAACATATCAATGAGAATGCTTTTTTATGTCTATTATCGATATGAAATAAAACTTTTTCACAGCCGGCATTATCATGTTTTCATTAACAAGTACTCAAAGTATTGTCAATGTGATCTATATCTTAATTAACAGGTACTCAGGTGTAAGATATCACAGTGATGTAACCTTTATAACCAGGTACTCAGGTGTAAGGTATCACAGTGACGTACACCTTTATAGCCAGGTACTAAGGTGTAAGGTATCACAGTGACGTACACCTTTATAACCAGGTACTAAGGTGTAAGGTATCACAGTGACATACACCTTTATAACATGGTACTCAGGCGTAAGGTATCACAGTGACGTACAGCTTTATAACATGGTACTAAGGTGTAAGGTATCACTGTGACGTACACCTTTATAACATGGTACTCAGGTGGTAGGTATCACAGTGACATACACCTTTATACTTCATAACATGGTACTCGGGTGTAAGGTATCACAGTGACGTATACCTTTATAACCAGGTACTCAGGCGTTAGGTATCACAGTGACGTACACCTTTATAACCAGGTACTCAGGCGTAAGGTATCACAGTGACATACGCCTTTATAACATGGTACTCAGGTGTTAGGTATCACAGTGACGTACACCTTTATAACATGGTACTCAGGTGGTAGGTATCACAGTGACATACACCTTTATAACATGGGACTCAGGAGTTAGGTATCACTGTGACATACACCTTTATAACCAGGTACTCAGGCGTTAGGTATCACAGTGACGCACACCTTTATAACCAGGTACTCAGGTGTAAGGTATCACTGTGACGTACACCTGTATAACCTGTTACTAAGGTGTAAGGTATCACTGTGATGTACACCTTTATAACATGGTACTAAGGTGAAAGGTATCACAGTGACGTACACCTTTATAGCCAGGTACTACGGCGTAAGGTATCACAGTGCCGTCCACCTTTATAACCAGGTACTCAGGCGTTAGGTATCACAGTGACGTACAGCTTTATAACATGGTACTAAGGTGTAAGGTACCACAGTGACGTACACCTTTATAACCAGGTACTCAGGCGTTAGGTATCACAGTGACGTACACCTTTATAACCAGGTACTCAGGTGTAAGGTATCACAGTGACGTACACCTTTATAACCAGGTACTCGGGTGTAGGGTATCACTGTACCGTACACCTTTATAACCTGCTTCTCAGGTGTAAGGTATCACTGTGGCGTACACCTGTATAACCAGGTACTCAGGTGTAAGGTATCACTGTGACGTACACCTTTATAACCTGGTACTAAGGTGTAAGGAATCACTGTGACGTACACCTTTATAACATGGTACTCAGGCGTAAGGTATCACAGTGACATACTCCTTTATACTTTATAACATGGTACTCGGGTGTAAGGTATCACAGTGACGTGCACCTTTATAACCAGGTACTCGGGGGTAGGGTATCACTGTACCGTACCCCTTTATAACCTGCTTCTCAGGGGTAAGGTATCACTGTGGCGTACACCTGTATAACCTGGTACTCAGGTGTACAATCACTGTGATACCTTACACCCGAGTACCTTATATATATATATATATATATAAGGTACTCGGGTGTAAGGTATCACAGTGATGTACACCTTTATAACCAGGTACTCGGGTGTAGGGTATCATTGTAACGTACACCTTTATAACCAGGTACCCAGGTGTAAGGTGTGATTGCGGCGTACACAATTATTAACAGTTATTTAAGAGTAAGATGTAAATTTGACCTACACCTTTATGATTAACTAGGTTATCAGATGTTATAAGTGATTGCGGTCTAGATTATCATTACCAGATGCTATGTTACGAAGTGCCACTGAGATCTACACCCTTTGAACAAGTAGTTACTTACTGATGTAAGGTTACCTTATGTCTTGTTCACTGTTAAAAGAGTATTTGCCAATAGGATTTGAGCACAACATGTGCTGACACAGGTAATCTTTTTATAAAGCATGTGACTTTATGAACATCCGCGAACGTTACATCAGCGTTTTACGTACCTGTTGTTACCTGTACAGTATATGTCTTACCTGTACCGGACTACAATGGACTTAGCGTGCTCCAGCTGTTGGTTGGTGGCCAGTAGGTTAAGGGGGTTGGTGGTGATGAAGAAATGCCTAGCTCGTCCTCCATACGTGTTCTGGTCATACCTAGGCTCACTGATGTTAACTCTGGGTTGTTCTATACTCATCCTGACTGTCGATCGTAGCTATCTGTCTGCGTCTACAGGTGTGTTACATACTCAATCTTACCACGTGTGCCAAGATAAAAACCATGCAAATGAAACTTTTCTGATAGGATTGAAAAATGAACGGCAGGTTCTGTAGTACTTATTCCATTGTGTATATATTAAATACACGTGTGTTTACATGTGTGTACACAAAACACGTACACTACCATTCTCTCGATCACAATATGACCTGTCGATCGTTTATGTTCTGGCTCATAGCCAGAGTGTATTTATACTTAATTACTATTCCTTCTGAGAACTCAACCGTGTAGGCTATATATATAAACTCTAACAGCAACGAACGATAACTCATATTTTATCAAATAGCATGTAAACAATATACGTTTTGGTAAAAAAAATCAGAAAATTAAATAAGACATTTCGTAAGTTGTATACATATTGCTGTCAAGGTATAGTTTGGCTAATACTTTTAGTACAGGTTAAAACCTTTATCTCTTTGTATATTTTATATTTTGTGAAAGTAAAATTAAAGTTAAATCCCAATAATCATGAGATGTGTCTATTTCTGATAAATATACGTCGTCATTATACTAATGTTAGGCTATTCGATACCTACAATGTATAACACTCACTATGGCAGACTGATATGTACAATGCAGTTCAATGTTAACTTAAATAACTGTAAAGTTAGTATTCTTTATCTTTATTATATACATTACATTAAAAATACTTTATTGAATTCATGTTAAACAAAATAAACAAGAAACCATTGAACCTGTACAAAATACTGTTATTTAGACATGTACAAACCACATAAAACATAGTGTACTAACCAAAATGTCAACAAATCAGTTCATTCATGTCATACGTATATATTTAACATTAATCAAAACTTGTCCAAGGTAAACAGATGTTGCTTAATACAAAAATATGTGAAGTAGATACATACTAAATAAAATATATAAAAACACTTACCTTAAGTTTATGTCATCAGCAGCCGTGTAGGTACGTGATTGTGCAGAGAAAGCTAGCTAGTGCCACTGTACTGGATTCCAATCTGGTTTAAATTGTCCTGTTGGCAAGTTCTGTTGAAGCAATTCATTGAAAACAAATGACGCCCTATGAAATTGTTTGTCTTAAATTTCTCTATGCTATTTTTGGCATTCCACGAACTAGGCCATTTTCGTTCATTACAATGTCACTTGTGGTACCTATATATATATATATATATATATATATATATATATATTGATTCACGTATGGTGAAACAAATAGAAAAAACAAATCGTGCTGTTCTGTCAAGTAAAACGAGTGATTATTATATATACTGATACATGTGTGCAACGGTATCTTGGCAATTTTCAGAGAAGGAATAAGACCGACTTAGTGTTTTGTCACCAATAGTTTATCTTTTACAACTGTGTCGGTATAAAATTAATTACTGGTTTAACTTATAACTACTGTATACCATTTCCTTACAATACATCTGGTCTATTTTTCAGTTACTATTGATAAAAGCATCTTACCTTTTCTTTTGATATACATAATATATAGATTGTGAAACTAAAGCTCTATATATAGAACTCAATAAGAATGAGATGTCTCCATTTATGAAAAATGTCCATTAACCTACGAAATACTTTACTGAATAGGAAATTAACAGTACTTTCATGTGTCATACATCTGTAAGTTACGTCTTTTAACAAACGTTGTAGACTGAAACGAACAAAACCCGATATATTTTATAATACATTAAATAGTCTGTACAAAATAATTTGAATACTTACCTCAAAACAATGAAGTTAACGGTCAGGCAGAGACGTGGCTATAAAGGGGAAACAAGCTACATGTATTTGTCACTGTACAGAAATCCAATCTGGTCTAAAATCGAACACACGTAAGCATTTGTTGTGCCTATAATGCGTTGTAATATTTCTCGGTAAATTTGCATTGACCGGTTAATGCCTGTTACATGGTTAGCAGCCTGATTTCTTTTCTTGTGTTTTATCAATTAACTTATTGCTCTGAGATACTATTTTGCATTACATAAAACAGGTCACTTCCGTCCCTAACATCATGGCCCTGTCATAATAATAGATCAGATTGATCTTTATTTAAGTTGTAGGGGGTACATAAGAAAAGGAAAAGTTTAAACAACCGTGTCAACACATTAGAGAACCGAGGAAACACTAAAACAAAGTAAAAAGAGAACATTTTACTGAACTTTAGCATACTTTATCCACTAAGGACTCATTCATGGTAAAAAAAGGTCAACGGAATGAAAATCCACTTACAAGATGATTCGAAACAACTGTAGATATATAGAAAAGGAGAAGGGTTCAAATGTTACCCTTTATAACATTACAAAAATGTACAGCTGTTAACTACAGGTGATTGCTTTACACCTGTATTTCATTAAAGCCATTCCAGAGTATATTCCAGCTATAAGATCACGGTGATGAATGCAAACGTTCTCCACTGTGGATTGAAGCTTGCCTACAGGAGGTTGTGGCATGTTTCGAGTATGGCAGGAACTTAAACGTTCTCCACTGTGGATTGATGCTTGCCTACAGGAGGTTGTGACATGTTTCAAGTATGGCAGGAACTTAAACGTTCTTCACTGTGGATTGAAGCTTGCCTTGAGGAGGTTGTGGCATGTTTCGAGTATGGCAGGACCTTAAACGTTCTTCGCTGTGGATTGAAGCTTTCCTACATGAGTTTGTGACATGTTTCGAGTATAGCAGGAACTTAAACGTTCTTCACTGTGGATTGAAGCTTGCCTTCAGGAGGTTGTGGCATGTTTCGAGTATGGCAGGAAATTAAACGTTCTCCACTGTGGATTGAAGCTTGCCTACAGGGGGTTGTGGCATGTTTCGAGTATGGCAGGAACTTAAACGTTCTCCACTGTGGATTGATGCTTACCTACAGGAGGTTGTGACATGTTTCAAGTATGGCAGGAAATTAAACGTTCTTCACTGTGGATTGAAGCTTGCCTTCAGGAGGTTGTGGCATGTTTCGAGTATGGCAGGAACTTAAACGTTCTCCACTGTGGATTGAAGCTTGCCTACAGGAGGTTGTTGCATGTTTCGAGTATGGCAAGAACTTAAATGTTCTTCACTGTGGATTGAAGCTTGCCTGCCTACATGAGGTTGTGGCATGTTTCGGGTATGGCAGGAACTTATACGTTCTTCACTGTGGATTGAAGCTTGCCTACATGAGGTTGTGGCATGTTTCGAGTATGGCAGGAACTTAAACGTTCTCCACTGTGGATTGAAGCTTGCATGCCTACATGAGTTTTGGCATGTTTCGAGTATGGAATGAACAGCTAACGATGGTGAAATTAAGTCGTTGCATGTCAAAAAATGTAGTGATGTTGACATTATTGTCAAGCTGCAGGTAACGTAATGTGATTAAGCTATTGAGGGATATTTGGTATCTCTATTTCACATATCCGTTTGTTATAAACATGATATCGTCCATTTTTAATCGCTAACATGATGCCAGGTTCGGGAACCTAAAATGAATATACAAATACTATATTTCAGTCGGTAGTCCAGACTAAAGTTTATTGATATTTTTGTTAACGTAACAAAGCGGACTATCAGTTCCCGAGGTTAATATTCTACCGGAATTTAGTATGACATGGGCTACTTTAATTTAAAAAATAAGTATTTCCTGTAGCCAAAGGTTTTTAATTTGAAATGCATTCAAGTGTTTCAGGGTACCTTTCCCTTTCTATATATATTTTGAAACACATTATACATGGATTTTCATTGTTTAGAGCTTTAGTATTACTGATGGGTCATTAACTCATTCACCGCTGAAATTTCATAATGAACTATTCCAACCTTTGCATTGGAAGGGTTCAGGGGTGAATGGGTTAATGTTAATCTAAAACAGACGTGTACGAGTCCAATAGGTTTTGTGTTCATATCTTTTCGGATCCTTGTTTGGTATTCCAGTGTCGATTTCACGTTAATGTTGACACATTGGTATGTTTTATATGTTGACACATTGGTATGTTATATATGTTGATACATTGGTATGTTTTATATGTTGACACATTGGTATGTTTTATTTGCTAATACATTGGTATGTTTTATATGTTGACACATTGGTATGTTTTATATGTTGACACAATGGTATTTTATATATGTTGACACATTGATATGTTTTTATATGTTGACACATTGGTATGTTTTATATGTTGACACATTGGTATGTTATATATGTTGACACATTGGTATGTTTTATATGTTGACACAATGGTATGTTATATATGTTGACACATTGGTATGTTTTATATGTTGATACATTGGTATGTTTTATATGTTGACACGTTAGTATGTTTTATATGTTGACACATTGGTATGTTTTATATGTTGACACATTAGTATGTTATATATGTTGACACATTGGTATGTTTTATATCATGACACATTGGTATGTTTTTTATGTTGACACATTGGTATGTTTTATATGTTGACACATTGGAGTGTTTTATATGTTGACGCATTGGTATTTTTTATATGTTGACACATTGGTATGTTATATATGTTGATACATTGGTATGTTTTATATGTTGACACATTGGTATGTTTTATATGTTGATACATTGGTATGTTTTATATGTTGATACATTGGTGTTTTTTATCATATACAGTGTATTCCTTTCTATCAGTCCTACGTGTAGTTCACGTACTCAATGACAAGTGTCACACAGTGCGCACGTCCTTGACACAATTTTTATATTGCATCATGGTAAGATATTCTTCATATATAAGACCTCAGACAACCTTCAACCCACCTGTATGCTACATATTGCATTGGTGCAATCAAATGAAGTACGGATATAATCAATAGACAAAATATATATTTCAAAACGTACAAAACGGCATAGTTTTTATGTTGTAGCGATTTACAAGATTATTTTTTTAACACGGCATAACTGGTCAAAACAAGATCAGGGCAAGTGAACGATATGTTCATGTATTTTATTTAATATAGATAATGCTTACTGTAGAAACAGGTATATACTGTTATACATATTTAGATATGAGAACACGTTTTTGTATTGGTTACACGTGGCGTTCTTCTCGAAAGCTTATTATTTGTCTCGTGGCTATACGAGTGTTTTACTGTGTTACAATGACGTTAGGTATATAGAATAGTATCATTTGTCACAGGTAACTGTCCATACTGATATCGAAATTAGTCTAATAACATTTAAGTCGCTACATGTATACCTATACTAATCAAATGTCATTGCGTTTAAGTTTGAAATTTTTGGGTAGCTCTGTGATGAGAACCTTACATTTGAAAATCTCTATTTGAATCATCTACTTTAAGTTCGTCTTGCCGACTTAGTTTTTTTTCATAAGTAGCAAAGAGCTTAGCAGCAATATCGTCCTTAATTTTCACTTTCGAAGTAATTCACGATGTCTTGTTTTTAAATAACCAGATATTTATTGACTACGTCGAATATATGTATCCGCCTGAACTTTTACTACAACAGAGGCGGCTTCCAATTAAGAATGAAGATACGATAAGCGTGAATGTTTCGATTTTGCGATCGTGAACTTTCCCATTCTTGATAGTAACATCCGTACTGTACCAACTTATGGTGTTCATATATCGCATTTCCTTTGACATTCAAGGGCTTGTTGGTCCAATATCATGAGTTCTGTGGTAGATGTCGGCTGCTGACGGACAAGCTTATCAGACATGGTTTTGAGATACACATGTTCGTAAAGACTATGTCCAGTGTTATGGTTCACATCATGATCTATGACTTCTATGTCAATCTTTTATTTGTCCATATTTTGCACTAGTTTTATCAATTTTGAATTAAAAATGACGTTTTGTTCTGTCTCTCTATTTCAAGTATTTATATTTTCGGTACTTATGGTTCGAGTACCCCTGTTTTGAGTACCTCTATTTTGAATATGTTAAGTACCATTTGTACGTGTCAGCATATACCTTAATAGTAAGTGACGGGTATGAAACGAGTCTAAACGAGTTAAACTGTTCCTATCAATTCTGTTGTCACTCAATTGTAAATTCTGAAGGTTCGCTGAGTGGAGGAGTATGAGTAGGCGAACTCTATCAGGCTCTTATCTAGACAGTGTATGCAAGTGCATTTGTCAAATTTTGCTTATCAATTCCATACTCTCTATTGTACATTATCTTGTGATAAAACATATTTATCTCGGTATTGATGATGATGTTTTATTAATTAAACCATGTATGTTCGTTACACTATTTTATTTGATATTTCTAAGCATGATTAGCTTATTTGTTTAATACAAAACTTTTAGCAGTGTGCTTATATTATAGGTGCTTCCATGCTTCGTATTTTCTAATGATTATTTTACGTCTCAAGCTGGTTCACTCTGCTTGTAGACTATCAGTCCCCAATGTTGGCCGTAGCCTTGTAACAGAAATGTATGCTGGCAAGATTTACATGATAAATGTACTATTTTAAAAACCAATACTTTGAGTAGCCAAATGTTCTAATTTGTAACGTTATGAGGGCACTCTCCCCTTTTGCTATGTTACATATTATGGGATATCAGATGTTTAGAAACAATGCGTATCTAGTAGCAAACAAAGATCAGACTGACGTACAGGAAAACCTATGAAAAGCATGAGAATATCACGACCTTGTTCATTGTTCTGCCATTGTCGGACCAATTGTCTGTACCGACTTATCTAGTGGGCGTCTTATCTGTACCTCTGACGGTAAGCAATTCTATTCCGCGTCTCTTACTAGCCTGGCCGACTGAGTACTGCTGATTATGAAGTGTGCTGTTGTTCTGTTCCTGATAGTTTCGAGCTTGTCTCTCAGCGTTAAGGCTGACCAGCTACTGGAACTTCGAACCAGTGTGCGCGCGCTCCAACTACAGTGCCAGTCGTGGAGGGAAGACGATAGACAACTCATTCGTGATCTGCAACAACAGCTTATGGATATCAGACAGCAGAATGAATTTACAAAAAGAGAAGTTTCGGATATAAAAAGAAAAAATGAGATTCTCTCAGGAAAGTTTAAAAATCTGAATAGTTTGTACGAGAATTTGCAGATCAAATACAATAAACATAAGTAAGTGTATTATGTTCGGCACTTTTTCTCAAATCTATCATGTTCCTAATTTCACCAGCAATAAACTTAACCATCAAGTCAATTTTTATCGTCTATTAAATGTGATAATATATAATAGATGCTGTTTCACATATACCCAATTCTTATAAAAATATAGTCAGTTCTTATCAATATATATTGAACCCTTACTAGCATATATTCATTCCTCACGAAATATATTCAATCCTCATTCACATATACTCATTCCTCACTAATATATATTCAATATCTGTCGGGTGGTGAAGTGGATAGCGCATTTGCCTTTCACCAAGGCAACCGGGGTTCGATTCCCCGATCGGGCGTGAAAAGTTTGGGGTCACCTGCCCGATCACGTGGGTTTTCTCCGGGTACTCCGGTTTCCTCCCACACTAAGACCCCCTACGCGCTAACATCCGGGCTAACAAGAGTGATTAATATAAGTTGAAATAACTTGTTTCATAATTGTTGTTAAATAATTAAAGTTTATATATATTCAATCCTCTCGTACATTTATTCAATCTTTGTTAACATATATCCGATCCTTATTTACATATCATAATCCTCATTTACATTTACCCAATCCTCGTTAACCATCACTAGCATATATTCAATCCTCATTCACATAATAAATCAGGTCATTTTTACCTGATGATGTATACTATAAACTTTATTAAATCCTTATTTACAAGGTCTATTTTCCAGTTGTTCGACATTTTATTTTTGCTCAGAAGTTAGTGAAGTTATATACTATCGACAATCTACCATTTTTGCGTTCTAAAATAAGATATTTTACTATGAGGAAATATTGTACAATTGATAGTCTTTACTATTGTTTGACAGTCGACGAGATGCTGGGAACGTTACCCCTCTCGGTACAGACTTGAGAAGGACAGATTCTCGTAAGTGAAGTTTTGTTAAAAACAACATTTGCGTCATACAAATATGATAGTTCTCTTCGAGACACTCCATTTACGCAGACTAGCAAGCTCTGAATGATGTACAAACTATTGAAAATTGTATGAATCAATGAAAAGAACTGTATAGATCTGTGCATACATTATCAAGGCATACGTTGACTACTTGGTACACTCATTTCTCTTTAGTTTTGCCATATTTGCAACATGATCAAGACCAACATATCTCAAAGTAAAACGTCAACTTAATTGTATATTCAAGGAGTAACGCCAATATCGTGTTTAATAAAAGTATGTCACACATCTTATTTAAATTTCATGAGATTTCTTACATAACACAAAGATATTTTATAAACGATAAGATTTTTTTTATATGATTTTCTGTACAAGATATCTTACATAATTAGATGTATTTTACATACATTTCTTTATTAAATATCTTATTAGAATATAATAAAGCTTATCTGTTATAAGATAGCTTATATACGATATCTTTGTGATGTATCTTCTATCAGAAAATATTGTATGTAATATGAAATTTTATGAATCGACGTTGCTCCTTGAAAAACATAACATTTGCTTGGCTTAAAGCTACATGCATTATAACATAGTTGTCATAAGTATAGCTAACCATTATGCAAGAAGAAGACTCATGTAGCTGATATAGAATTTTTAGCGAACATATTTTAAAATGAAGTCGAAAGATAACGTTTATACAAAATCACAACCAAGATAAAAACCTGACTGCAGTATACTTTCAATATGTTTTCAGACTTTAAACCGTCCTTCAGCTTGCATGATCACTGGCCTGTTAGTTCAGTGACCACACAGACACCTGGTGAGTTGTCAGTCCAGTGTATACTGAAGGATATGCTTTACGTCTTAATAGGTGCCAAACACTTCTCGTCAAATGTGACGTATACATGAAAGATCGTAACAAAAGGGACTAAGGGGCTTCCTCAAAGTTTCCCTTGTCGTTTTCAGTAATACTTTCCCGGAAGTGACTTAAGGGCTTCCTCAGAGTTTCCCTTGTCGTTTTCAGTAATACTTTCCCGAAAGTGACTTAGGGACTTCCTCAAAGTTTCCCTTGTCGTTTTCAGTAATACTTTCCCGGAAGTGACTTAAGGGCTTCCTCAGAGTTTCCCTTGTCGTTTACAGTAATACTTTCCCGGAAGTGGCTTAGGGGCTTCCTCAGAGTTTCCCTTGTCGTTTTCCGTAATACTTTCCCGGAAGTGATTTAGGGGCTTCCTCAGAGTTTCCCTTGTCGTTTTCAGTAATACTTTCCCGGAAGTGACTTAGGGGCTTCCTCAGAGTTTCCCTTGTCGATTTCAGTAATACTTTCCCGGAAGTGACACATGATCCTGTGCTTAAGTATTTCTGTAGATAGAAAAAAAACACCATTTGAACTTTGGTCTCTCGGTATCAAACTCGCGTTATAGTTGATATCTAAAGGAAGGAAATTACACCCCGACCACTTGCATACTTGAACTGACATTCACCTAAAGCAAGACATATTTGCCATAGATGTTCCCTTGCTCTAGATCAGTCCTGTTGTCCAATAAAAAATACTTAGTCATAGTTTCCTATCCCAAAAGATTAATTAAGTATCTTCTGAGTAAAGTATACTGTTGTTATCACCTGTGTGGGCGATGTGATAAATTGTGTCCTCTTGTGTTGACCATGCGTTTTACTGGAGAGATTCATTCTTAGACGGAGAAAGTTTTTCACTAGTAATGGAGATCGATATTATAATGGTTCAACCGAACCGGACACTCCAGGGAAATGTTGAACTTTGGTCTCTCGGTATCAAACTCGGGTTATAGTTAGATATCTAAAGGAAGGAAATTACACCCGACCACTATAATTGGATTCACATACACGCATTGAAAAGAATGCTGCACTTGGTCTATGCTAAACGATTGATATCACAGTAGGTGTCACGGAACTATCATTCTAGCAGTAATTACAGTTATACAATTCCTATAGCAATCATAGGAATGAAATGTATAACAAAGACTAAACACTGTTTTCATGGATTACAGACGTAAGCAGTGCTGTACCACTACATCACTGGCTAGGCTTCGGTAGCCAAGTCACAGGTGAGTAGTATTTATCAGAAAATAGACAAGAGATCGCCCCCAAGCATGCGCGTGTTAGATATATACTAAAACACATCATATATAAATTTGAAAAAGAAAAGAAAATTATATAAATGAGAATTGTTTTCATTTACTACAGATGTAAGCACCCCTGTCCCCGTACATCAGTGGATGGGTTTCGGTAATCAAGTCCCAGGTGTGTATTATTTATCGACAACATTGTACAGACAGTAGATCTCTTCACAATGTTAGTGTTACAAAACATACTGATTAAAATCTATTACCGTTAACTGAGCGAGATCGGGTAATCCCGGTCGAAGGCTATGATTCTGAAACATAATCCCAACCGAGGCGTAAGCCGAGGTTGGGATGTTACAGAGTCTTATCAATTTTGCTAAAGACTACAAGTATCCTGTTTTCGGCATCTACACTACTAACGCTACATTTGAATGCTTCCGCATAAAAATGCAGTCCGTCCTTAAATAAAGGCAACGTATTTCACAGTGTAGATTATATTTTATCTACAACATCAGATATCTATCAACATAAAAACATTGATGGTCAATTTCAAGCTGTTAACGCGCGGATGAATACATAGCAGTGCAAAAATTCTGCGAAATGTCACGTAAAGGTACCAGACAGATCGGACGAGATAGAAAAATCAAGCATGGGGTATTACGTGGTATATCTCTGTCTGAGGTGCGATAAAGACATAACCTAATAATCATAACACAACACTTAAATTCACCGATATTTATGTGATTTTGACAAACATTAATCAAACTGACAACGCCGCAAAGTTAGTACTTCGTTTTTGTACCTGATCTAAATTATTACTAATCAAGTGTTTGTTTTGGGTGATATTTTATAATTTACATGTGCTTTGATCTGGATCCAAGGAATCTTGTACGTCTGGCTAATCACGTTTCTGTTAACATGAAGTAGAAGATCAGTCAAAAACAGAAAATACAAAAAGATTGCATGTTTACCTTCTTAAAAGACAAGTTTAATTTATCACAAATATATACCATTTTTTATATACGCTTCTCTACACTTTGTTTCACTTGAACTTTACTGGGAGCAATATAAATACTTTTCTGTATGGCCGGCTGGGTTAGCTGGGGGCACGGGATCCTCAGTCTTATCGGCTTCCACAGCTTCGACGGGGCAGCTCGGGGGCACCGTCTCCATAGATCAACAAGGGGGCATAGGATCAACAGGAAAGCAAGGAGGCAATGTATCATGTACATGTCAAAAAGGAGATGTTGGACCAGCAGGCCCACAAGGGATTAATGGACCGTCTGGACTGAAGGGGGACATTGGTCACATTGGACCGCAAGGCCCAAAAGGGGATACTGGTAGAACTGGATCAAAGGGGGAACCTGGTCCGATGGGAATACATGGTCCAAAAGGAGACGCAGCAACCATGATTAAGCAAGGTACTATCTGTAAGACCTGTAATCTGGTATGTATGTCAATGGCTTCATCGTGTGCCAAAAAACAAAAACCGAAAAGGGATTATAGATTAAGAGATTATTTTTAACTAGTTTTATGGGACTTTTCCGACGTGCTTATTATAGTTCCAAAAACAGTCGATAAAATAACGTTTTATTAATGTAATTTGTTTTAGATTACAAAATACGCTATATGTATCCTTTATCCCACTTATACCGCAATTAATTGTGTTGTATCCTCAAGATATGGACATTAGTAAAAGACCATACAAGGACTTTTGTTTTTTGTCATATTAGAACCACATATGTTGACACTGTTGGTTGCAGTCAAGCGTTCACACTAGTTAACTCGGTAGCCTTAGGTCTAATCATGCATAAATATGTAACACTTACTTTCAGACGGTGTGGCTTTCTACGCAACTCTTACCAACACTATTAACGTAAGGATGGGTATGACTTTAAAATACGAAAACGTTCTGACTAATGAGGGTCACCAGTACGATCAAAACACTGGAATATTCACGTGCGATGTGTCGGGACTGTACGTCTTCTCCTGGTCAACAGGTGTGGGACAGTCCGGTTTTGTCAACACAGAGCTCGCAAAGAACGACCAAATGGTGAACATGCAGATTACCACGGGAGCAGACGACCACGAGCTGTCCAATTCTCATACAGCTGTCCTGTCTCTACAAGACAACGACCGCGTACAAGTGATAGTATACAAGATCATACCAGGCAGATCCTCCTACGTCCTGAGCCAAGCGAGCGCGTTCTCTGGATTTCTGTTGTTCAAGCACTGACTGAAATAAAAAAAAAATCCTATTGAAATAAGCTACGAACTACTAGTTAATGAAATAAGCTACGAACTACTAGTTAATGAAATAAGCTACGAACTACTAGTTAATGAAATAAGCTACGAACTACTAGGTAATGAAATAAGCTACGAACTACTAGTTAATAAAATTAGCTACGAACTACTAGGTAATGAAATAAGCTACGAACTACTAGTTAATAAATCATGTTAATGCTGCAAAGAAGTGCTGCTATCAAAATAAAAGCAAAGTCAGCTGAATTTATATGCAACCCATGTAAAGTTGAAATGAACATTTAGACGCATTCCTGTAGATGACAACTCCGTCATCTCAGCAACCGCCATCCGCTCGTTGTTAGTTTAGTTGAAACTTTTTTTTTATTCAAGTATTTCAATTATATACATATATATGCAATATATATATATATATATATATATATATATATATAACATTTTGTAACAAAACACAAAATAGGAAATAGAAACAAGTGTCTTAGACACTTATATAAATCTATCACCTTATCATAATCTGCGAAATATATTCAGGATGGACAGCATATTGTCTCCAATGAAAAATGCATACAATAATACAATAGTTTAAACAAGGAGAAAGAAAAGGAGATAATTAATGGTGAAGGGTTTTGGTTGTTAATGGGTTTTACTTGTTCTTACATAAGTACAATTCGGCTTTAAGCACATGCATGTTTATGAAATATTAAATCAATAGGAAAACCTGTTTGTTTTTGATATATAATCTTGGACAGCTAGGAAGATAACCTTATTTTCTTGTAATGGCAATGTCTCGTTCCCAAACAGCAGAATATCTGTGGTAATATTATAAGGCAAAGAATAAAAATACTGTCTTCTTATGTCATCATATCTGGTACATTCTAAAAGAAAGTGAGCAGTGTTTTCAACTTGACCGCAAACACATAACGGAGATTGAACAATATTTTTACTAAATAAATGACTGTTTAAGGAACTGCATTCCATTCGTAGACGAGCATGGTATATTTGACCCTTACGGGTTCCAAAAGTGTAGTGGATTGGTACTTTTCTACTTAACTGTTTATCAAGGTATGATTTTATAGCAGAAACAGACGGATTTGATCTAACATCAGATGGAAGTTTATTCCATTGATCTGTAGTAGATGGTTGTTTACGAGGCTCGAGTTGGAAGTTGCATACTTGAATTGACATTCACCTAAAGCAAGACATCTTTGCCATAGATGTTCCCTTGCTCTAGATCAGTCCTGTTGACCAATAAACAACTTAGTTATATTTTCCTATCATAAAAGATTAAATAACTTCTCAGTAAAGTATAGGCTGTTGTTATCACTTGTGTGGGCGATGTGATAAATTTTGTCCTCTTGTGTTGACGATACATTTTACTGGAGATATTTCATTCTTAGGAGAAAGTTTTTCACTTGTAATGGACATCGATATTATAACAGTTCAACCGAACCGAAAACTCCAGGGAACGTTGGAAGTCGATCACTTCCAAATCACACTGTGTTCGCTTCTTATCTCTGTTTTACGAACAGAGGATTCTAATAGAGTTGTTCTTAGTGTCAATGATTGATGATATTGATCATATTCAATAGTTTAAAGCCTGATCGTACGATGATCACAGCGCACCGTTACCTTGGCCGTTTTCGTTTAAACGGTCAAGCCGGTCGGACCACTGTTGTTCGTTTATTAAATAAGGTCGGACCTAGCAATCTGATACTGCTTTCAGGCGAGGCTTGACAAAGCCTTGCAAGGCCTGCATAAACATTTGCAGGTCCGCCAGGATTTATTCCCGAAATTGTTACATTTATAAACGGTCAAACCGGTTGTTCCGCATTAACGAACAGGCCCATGACATTTTATGGAGGTCAAATATGCCTACAGTGTACGATGCCATTACCATCGGTGATATCCCACACCAGAAGCCTGTCGAAGTCAACATACCACCCTACTTCAGATACAAAAGTACCCCAAGGATTCCTTTCAGTTAGCATCAGCCCATTGCTTTGAAGCTTTTCAACTCAAGAAAACCAACGCGGCAACAGCTTGAGTTAGGTGACTGGTCTTCTAAATATTTTCCTTAATGAAAACTTACTAGAGCTTTTAATGAACTTACGATAAACTGGAATGTGAAGTTGAAGATACTTATGAATTCCGGGCAATTCTACACGAGAAAGTGGATAAAATGAGAGCATGCTGTATAGAATAGCTTTTTGAGTAAGATAAGTCTGCACAACCGATAATTTCAGAGAAACGGCAGCTTTAAATCATTAATGCACTTCATTACCCATATGTCTGATCCCCATTCAGCGATTCGCAAGATAAATATATGGGTATGTTGATCCATGTCAGTGAATACGATTACATTTCTAGTTTGTAAAACCTAGGCTTGTTTGATATTCAAGGAGCCCCTACCTATATAGTTCCTATCTGTATTGCAAACTTTCCAAATACTGGTTAAGAATAATGACATGGACCTGCCTCGTTTATATTGGATTTTGAAACTTAACAAGAATTTATGCAGACAACTTCTTTTACCGCTGACAAAACCAAAGCATTTTCCAAAATTCTTAATACAGTACCATTCTTAGAACCATTGGTTAGGGTTATCTGTTGTATTGTGACACTGTATACTCTAAAAGTAGAATAAATTGAATGCATATTTTTTTTTTTAAACAAGACTTTTCCACTGATAACACTGCCATGCCTCTTACGGAACTAAAGGCCTTTGCTGCCTTTATTATAAAAGTGTTTTGTCCTAAAAGAGGCGAACGGCGATAAAAAAAATATTGCTGTGAACTACTTTTGAGCAAATTTGTGATAAACACTTGAAATACCTAGGTGGAATAAACCGAGGATAAAATCACTAGAGTGATTGAATTCCTGTTTATTTTAGTGTGGAGTTCTCATCAGACTGTTGGCAAACCTATGCGGACAAAATGAGCCGCTTATTAGGCCGACTTGTTATTTTTTTCATATGAGGGTGAATTCATATGTAAAAAGGGTAATCAAGACAGGTACAAAAACATGCCAAGTTCTTTAATTGATTTTCACACATGTGGCATCTGTCAAGATGATTCCGGTCAAATCCCACGTCCATAAATGACCTTAGCTGTGGATAATAGGACGTTGAACCATATAGAACCGGTCGAATTCAGGATAATGATAAGATACTGTGACCAAGTCTTCCAGTAGTACACAAACAGAGCTTCATAGCTGTCAGTCATGGTGACAATCGTGACATTTCTACGAACATTGAAACTTCTATATCAGAAAACGTTGATTAAGATGTTTGTGGTCAACAGAAAATCTCCGGAGCTCTGGCGAAGTACTTAAATAAACACTTATAAGTGTCCCCAATACTTTCCTGCCAAAGTGATATAATTATCTAAACTGAAAAGTTACAGTTAACCCGCCAAGCCTTTTCCTGAAAATATGATAACAGTAATCACAGAGGCGCCAACCTGATCTTTTCCATGATGAAACAGCAGGTTCTAAGTTGAACAGTTTTGATTATAACCTCCAATTTTCTTGACTATGTGTAGCAGAATAACAAGTCGCTATCCGCCTACTTCCCCTGACTCTGATTTCAGAGTAAGTCGCCATCTAAACTTTTTCCTGACTATTAGTCCGAGAGGAAACTCGGGCTACCCGACTATGTGACGTCAGAAGTTAGAATAACAAATCGTGACCAACCTTTTCCTAATTACGTTACGTCAGAATAACAAATCGGCATCATTCATTTTTGTTTATTTGACGTCAGATTTAACTCGCTCCTCATTTTTCCTGTGACGTCACAGTAAGAAATCATCTTCCTAACAATTTTTTCTCTTCTTAATATTTTCGTGCCTAGACGACGTACACCCAGGGACGTATAGTAGTATACTGTCCCTGGTACACCATAAGTGTAAATATGATAATGTATTTTCCTGGAAGATTTTTCTTATAATAATTTGGTCTGTAATACCTCAATTGTGTTTTGAATATCTCACAAAATTTCGCCGTTTGACTTCAATTACTTTGTTAATTATTGAATAAAAAGATTAGCAACATGTTAAATTGATACTGTTTTATTGTAAAATGCAATAAAGATATAGTATCACACTACATGTCATTCCGTCAGTGATTCACTCACAGACAGTACAGCAGACAAGTGACTCACAGACAAGTGGCTCTCACACAGAATAACACAGACAAGTGGCTCTTATTGCAACAAATCAATGCAATCCAGATATATGTTTGGGAGAATCCATTAAAAATATTATCCCACTTCAACCCCTAATGCCAAATGTATTTTCCAATTTTTCTTATTTCAACTGATCAGGAAACCACCTGGATCAGCCCCTGGATCCACAATCTGGTGTGATTCTATAACACAAAATTAATCATCATGAATGCATGTGTCCGCTTTAAAAAAAGCATGCATGACAATACAATGAGGTAAAAACCACTGTATGTAGTACAACACAACAAAGACTTAGCAGGACTTATTTCAACAATTCTAAGGCAAACTTGTAAAACATATGAAGGTTTACCTCTTGTATACCCGTTTTGCTGTGCACAATAATGATCGACTTATAAAAAACAATTACAGAACCACATAACTAGCTTACACAGCTACCTAAGTCTGTGGTAGCTCCTCTATCTGTAGAAAGAAAAGTACATTGTTTTCATGACTCAATACTGATCAGTACAATAAACCTGATTTTCATCATATCGTTTTCACTCCACACAGTAACACAAACAGAAAATACAAGTGTATAATCACAGCAAACACTGTTACAGATCATTATATTTAGCCTGAGTGGAGCAGAAACTTGTTTTTTGGACGAGTCAAAATTTCGTAATTTCTTTTAGCGAAGATTTAAATCCTCTGCATCAGTTGAATGACTACCCATACTTCTAGGAAACGGGTTTGTTGTTACTTCATACTCTTAGTAGAGTGGAAGATTGTTTCTCTGGAAATAACACACAGCTAGATAATACTGTAAACTACCTGTTAAAGATCAAACAGGTATAATGACTTGATCTCACAAAGATATAGTATAAATGCAACTGTAAATATTCTCCTCTCATTTTCATATCAGTAACTTTCTGAGCTAGGCTCACAGGAGATTCACTTTTATACACGGCATACATTTCATAACAGGAATAATTTTAAGAAGTGTATTAGCCAAACCTTATTTATTCTTACTTCCTCCTTTGTGTAACTTGAAAAACAAATGCTTCACCTGACATAAGGCATTTGTCAGAACATTGCAGTGATTTTTTTTTGGTCAGTTTTACTGCAAAATACAGGCTGTTTCCCATTACTAAAAGTGCCTTATTTTCCCAAAATGACCAAAACCAGGGAAAATATTCATAATGTAAAAACAAATAATGCTATATTTTCCCAATTGATAAAGGAACAGCCTGATGTAACATTTAGATTAAAACCCCCCACTGAAGTGAACAATTCAAAGTTGTGTCACAACTGTAAACACTATGCTGTGCATCTATACAACATATTTGGTAAAAGTAAAGGACAAACCGTGACTCCATCCACAGGATCAACCAAACAATCATTACAAACTTATATCAGAGGTTATATATCTGTCAATTCAGAGTAGTCTGGTTTATCATCATCAACTTATTGATTAGAAGTTATCTCATTAACGGACAGGAATAGGGCTTTAAGATTATAGAGTAGATAGGTATATCACAATACAATAGACTAGTATCACTATTCAATCAGAGAATAGTCTGGTTTATCATTATCAATGAATGACAGGTATTTTGCTCCCACCCTTCACAGGTGTCTCCCATTTGAGCCGGGAAAGATCAGCTTGTCACCCCCTAGGGGTAGATAGCCTTGTGCTGATTAGCACGTGTTCAATTGTGACGTCAATAAAATGCGTCATCCGTAATTGTGACGTCATCAAAAGTGAACGAGGATATGCAAACCCCACATGTGCTTTTGTTTACAAACATGGCAGACAACTGTCGGTGGAGCTGTGACTGAAATAAAAGGATGGGGAAAAAATAATCATCCCCTACCTTGAGTGTGTAATAGAGAAATATCCAACCCTTGGGGTGATATTTTTGGTTGTCTAACCCTCGGCCAAGCCTTGGGTTAGACAACCAAAAAACATCACCCCTCGAGTTGGAGATTCTCTGTCACACCCTCAAGGTAGGGGAAAATTCTATTAATCAATATTCAATCAGAGAATAGTCTGGTTTATCATTATCAATGAATAGACAGGTATATCACTACACAATCATAGACTACCACACTGATACAGGTGTGAGACCACTGACAGAGGTACATTGTGTGAAACACCCAGGTGTGCGCTTTTTATTGACAAACATCAACATGCAGTAAAAATAACAGTGTATAATGGTATCAAAACATGCTCACACTAAACAACTCCATAACGACAAATAGCCAAAATCCTACATCAACAGTACTGTCAAACATATTAGCAATTTTCAGTGAAATAACTGTAATATTCAGTAAAAAATATTGTTATCATAGTTCAGACCTCCCATCAACCGGTTTCAATGGAATGAGGAATTTGAATATAACTGTAGCTGTACATAAGCACATCAATCTTTATACACATGTTGTAAGTACATGAATCTAATAAACCAGGCTTACAAATAGGACAATTTTTGAAAATAATTACTTTTCAATTTTTTCAATTTAGTAATAGGTAATGGCATTAACCAGTCATGATATCTGTTATATTAATAATTTGAAAATATTCCAACTCTCTGGTAAGATCTACAACCTATCATCCGCTTTGTATGAATATACGTAAAATGACATAAATCTAATAGGGAAATTATTTCAGTGGAGAGGTGTTTGATCTTAACAGCCCTGGGGTACTTCAACAGTTCAAAGTTCAGAAAGCTCCTGAAGACATGTTGTCAACAGTAGATAAGTAGCTGGACACTGTACCTTAGTGTATTTGCTACCCTACTGTGATATGCATATCTTTTACAAAAGATTTCCAGACTACAAAATACCTTTCATGATAGGTAAATTGTATTTAGTGTTTATTGAGAACACATCTGACAGGTATGCAGAAATAACAGTCATAATTCTGAATTGTTTAATGCTGATAATCAAACTTAACAGGGAGATAACCCAAACACACATGACAGATATAATCTGTAAGGTAGTATACACATGTACAGCCTTAGAATGATACTGACCTGTGTATTTGAATACACAAACTGTTAAACATCCCAGGAAATAACAATGATCATTCTTCTATACTGGTACCTACTGTTTCATTGTTCACTTTGGTTCATACTGAAGGGTACATATTCAAATCAACAATTATTTTTTGTCAATTGTATTTCATCCTTGAAAGTAACCTGCTTTTCCTACAACCTGCATGTACTGTACAATATTTGGAATAACATGGAATTTGTTGAACAGTATTGTATCAATATTTCGTAACCCGAGTTGATGCCGTCATGAACTTTCACTTTGTAAAAATATTAACATAATTAGTACAAAAGTACTGATCACAAATTCAAATACTTGTAACTTTAAGGTTAATACTACACAGAAATTTAAAACAAATGACTCATTTTTTAAAACTTTTTACAACCTAAGCAAAACACTGAAGTTGATAAAAAAAAAAATCTGCTATAATAATTATTTATGTATATTTGTAATTTAACTTGTTTTAAATAATTAATCCAGCCACCACTAATGTTCTGTTGTCCCATTATCCAGCCAGTGTTGGCAACAAATTGGAAATTTTCTATACAAAATAGTTCAAGTTGTCAATGAAAACGTTGGCTGAAAGGGAAGCTGGTTACATTTAAATTAAAACTTCATTGTATTCATTGAAAAAGGAAATACACAGACTTTTTGTAGGTGATGTGTTTATACAGACCAGTACAAATAGCAAACGGTGTATATAGACCAGTAGGATGTGTAAATATAAACATCAGATATATACTGACCAGTACAATGGGGCAGGGATGTATTTATAATCCATTATGTATTGGTGGAGGGGTCTACAATCAATTATTAACATACCTTGGTATGCATTGTCAGCATCAGGAAAAAGAATTATGCAGTTGGTGGGGGTCACAAAAAAGGTCACCCTGTTCCATTGCTCACCCCTACCATCCTTTACATTTACTTATGGAAAAATCTTATACAAAAATGCTTTAAAAAATGATTAAGTTTTAAATATGAGATAGCAGGCATGATTAGACATGACTTGTATGTCCTACACCCAGTTTGTGCTCTCTAAATATCTATCTGTTACCAATGGTTACTACCAGTAAGTGCAGCACCACTGACAATGTCCCTCTGTTACCAATGGTTACTACCAGTAAGTGCAGCACCACTGACAATGTCCTCATTTCAATGTCATGATTCTCTGCCAGATATACACTCAGCATTTAACATATTCATTCTTAAGTGCAGATGCATACTATGGTATAAGTGTTGTAGAGATTCACCGGAGTGCCCTAACTAAGTAGACTATAGCCCTTCATCAGAGCCCCTTGTTGAAGTAGACACGCTGTGGCGGGTTAGGGAGGGCTTTTATTTTGTCTTGTAAGTCCTTTTCTAGGTGTTGTACACTCATAGAACTGTAACAGAACATTCACACAAATAATTAATCAGTTTTAAAGGAAATATGCTTTTATCGTTCCATTTTTTATCTTCATTAACAGATTACACATATTATTTTACATATATGTAAATATTGAGTTACATCCGGTAAATAATTAATTGCGAGTACAACATACAACTTTTTACTATGACTGTTATTAGTTTTGAAAATTACTATTGTACAAATAATCCATTTACATTTTTTACATACAAGGCGGAAACATTACTATTATGAATATTTCTATATCATGAGAGAGTCAAAATACAACATAGCCACTTTTACTGACCCTGTCTGTTTAGCAGCATCATATCATGCATAAATCTGAACATTTTCTTTAATTTGGTACGAATATCAAACCAACACCAGAGAAATATTTTTTGGGGAAAAAACATAAACCCACCTTTTCTGGGGAAACATAGCACAGCATAAAGGTGTAGCAAATATCAGACTGGAAAAAAGTGTACAACAGATTAATTATACAGTTAGGGTAGTGGTTAGGTATTCTAAACAGTGTGACTTAAACAATTCAACTGAAATAACCTGAATCTCTGCCAGAAAAACAGGTAAAAGAGCTAAAAGCAAAAATGCATTCTGCAAATAAAATTATTTTGCTTTAATGGAACTTGATCAGACAATTATTAAACAATTACATGATGACCTGGTTTTCAAAGTATCATTAAAATGTACATGTGTACTTACAAAAGTCCCACAAGTGAGACCTGGATCGGGGCATTCAGCCATGGCATTTTCTGTGAATAGGAAAAGGTAATATAACGATTGAAATAGAAAAAGTTCCTTGAACTGACAATCAGACATGAAATAGTGACCTTAAATGAAAAGAGCTACGTGTACTTTGCCTTGTAATCCATTGCAAATGATGGATGGGAATTTTCCTTCCATTGCAAATTACACATATGTGCTATGTTAAGAAACAATGATTTTTTTATTGTAATTTCTACTTCTTAAATGTTGGTAACAGTACTATCAAGATTATTTAAATGCGGAAATGCTTTTTTTTTTTTTTTAATATATATTTTCATAATTAAATAATGTATAACTTCCAGTGTAGTATGCTGGTTATCTACAGGGTAAGACAGAGAAATATTGTCCTGAACAGAAGTGTTGACATCTGTGTTGACTGAGGGGAACACAATTTATTCCCCTGTTTCATCTACCAAAAAAGATTGTGTAACAGATTCTATGACTATAGGTATTGAACATTTATTCTTTGGAAGACTTTTCTTCTTCTTGAAAAGTAAGATTTAAAAGGTTTGAGACACAATTTGACACTTACCTTCATAAAACTTTTTTTCTCTAAATGGTTCATGATGAAAGGAGGTATAGCTGAAAACAATCAACTTTGCTTCAGAAATCAAGTTTTAATTTTAAAACAAAAACAACATCAAATTTGTTATTACCATAATTAAATTTAAATTGAGGGAAAAGGGTCACCAATGTATCTGGATAAAATGGGCCACAAGTGTTATGTTGAAAATATTGATGCAGGCCTTGAAAGTATTCGCAAAGACTCGGCAAAAATACAGTAACTCAGTAGGTCCATCCGTAATTCATAAATGAACACCTCTGGTCCAACCCTTTTGGAATTCAATGAACAAAAATGTCCGAGGGAAACCAAATGAAGTATAACTATAACCTCAGTGTATTCAGTTCTATGATGATCTACAGTCAACTCAGTGAGAGAGATACAGGCTGGTACATACTCATTCCTGGTAGGGCCATCATTATCCTGGAGAGTAATACCTGACCAATAGCACTCTTAGCGGCCAGTTTAGACTCCCCTAACTTGTTGCCTTCCTCGTCCATTACAGTGATACCTTCCATGAGTTCCCTGGAAGATTAAGATAATATGCATTTTTAGACCAAAGGTGCACAGGTGTTAAACTCCGGTTATTTTTTGTAGAAATCATTGCAGCTGTACGAATGGTTTTCTTTCACATGGCACACCCTGGCTAAGGGTGTCATAAGTACATTTAGTATATGATGTACTACATTATTGTTGCATAATAATCTCATTTTATATTCGCCTTTGTAACTATATGACTTAAACTGACGAAGGGCCATAAAAAATGCAAAAAAAAAAGTGCCTTAGCACTGAATAATTAAAGTTGAAGAACTGGAGCATCTCTGTGATATTGTCACTGGCAACCTCACCTGCTCCTCATAAAGGGAATGTTGATACAGTTAGCTGAAGCTACGGCAGTAAAAGGTACCAGGCGGGCAACAACAGGTGGGAAAGTCTAGAAAACAGGTATAAAGGATGTCATCAATGGCAGATATTACTGTACACGTATCACAACATTCTGATCATTAACCATCAACCAAAACATGAGTCTGATATTAGTGGTACCCCGGTACTTTACAGATGACAAGCCATACATATAAATGTGATATCCTCAGTACTACTATATAAAAACATTACTGTCAACATATTCCAAACTTCTATATTCAAATACAAAACATAGAGTTTTGGGAAAAGAAATTGAGTAAAACATTTAAAATGAGAAGATACACTGTCTGCATGTACATGTATCTCACATAAAACTGTTTTATTTTGTTTAACATGTAAGAGTTCAAAACAATATTTTACTGATCACTGATAAGCATCATTCAGATTTAATTTAAAGGCCCTGACATTAAAACGTTTTATGTTTGCCGCTCTCCTCTAACAGACCTGTGTGTGTACTGACCTTGACTAAACTCTTGATGCCCATGGCTGTTCCCACAGCACCACCAGACGCTAGCACGTAGGACAAACCCAGCTGACTAAAAAACAGAAAGTGTCAATTATATTTGGTTGTACAATTGTTGATACCTTGACCTCAGCCCAGAAGTTTTTGATACAGAAAAAGAGGCCATTATGTACCTGAACAGCTTACTTGATCTTCACTAACATTATATCAAATATGGCACATGTATATCAAAACAATGAAATAAATTAAAAATAATAACAGGCCAAACTTTCGTAACGGAACTTTGGTTTGGTTTGTTAGTGCTTTACATCCAATTCACAGCTTTGTATGGTCATTTAAGGACGAGCGAGGTTTTGGTGACGGCGGAAAAATCAGAGTTCCCAGAGAAATTCACTGCCCTGTGGCCACAAACTAGCATCTGCCCCTAGCAGGTCTCAAACCTGAAACCCAATGGTGGAGGGCTAGTGACGGTAGATGGTCATATGCCTTAATCACTTGGCCACCACTGCCCCTTAATCATGATAGTCTTTTAAAGATTTAGTTCAATTTCCTTTACTTGCCCCTACCTTTATCTCATTAAGACTACACTCTTCACATATACAAGGTTGATTCCCCTTGGCTCAGGAATCCTTTATACCAAATACTGAAATGCTTCAAATTTTTGCCCCTACTAAGAGCAACATACTTATACATTATACATGTAAATTATCTTTAACCTTCCGATCCGTAACAGCAAATTAGATTAAAATCACTACACTGAAGTATTAGTAGTTGTCTTTTAAAGAATGATTTCTATTTCCTTATTGGATCCCATCCATGGGGGAATGACGGTCACGCTTTGGTCTTCACAAACTGATTTTCCTTGGCCCTGGAATCCTAAATAGTGCTAATTAAGTTTCAAATCCCTTTACCCATACTAAAGGAGTAGTCTTTCAGATGTTCACCTCTATTTTGCCCCATCCCTTTGCCCTTAGAGGGACCACAATCTTCATTGATTTAAACTGTGTTGAGTTCCCTTGTCCTAGGAATTCTTTTTTACAGGATTTAGGTTAAACTAATTGGACAAAACTTCTGTAAAATAGAACATAATGTGAATACAGACTTGCTACACTTGCCTCAACAATACTAACCAGGGTGTGAACATGACGTGCATGAGTTACCCTCTGGGGTACCCAAATTCAATATTTCTTAGGCTTAGGTAGACTTGAAGCTTAACTTAGCTCTGGAATACAATGATGTTAAAATTGACTCAGCTCAGGGATACTGGGATTTCAGTTCTGAATCAGCTCAGGGATACTCGGATTTTAATTCTGAATCAGCTCAGGGATACTGGGATTTTAATTCTGAATCAGCTCAGGGATACTGGGATTTCAGTTCTGAATCAGCTCTGGGATACTCGGATTTTAATTCTGAATCAGCTCAGGGATACTGGGATGTCAATTCTGAATCAGCTCAGGGATACTGGGATTTTAATTCTGAATCAGCTCAGGGATACTGGGATGTCAATTCTGAATCAGCTCTGCGACAATGGGATTTCAATTCTGAATCAGTTCTGGGATACTGGGATTTCAGTTCTGAATCAGCTCTGGGATACTGGGATTTCAGTTCTGAATCAGCTCAAGTATACTGGGATGTAAATTCTAAATCAGCTCTGGGATACTGGGATGTCAATTCTGAATCAGCTCTGGGACAATGGGATGAGAATTTGATACAGATAAGGTAAACTCAGTTCTATTATACTAAGGTGTGAAGTTTGACTCTGCTCAGGGATATTAGGAGTTTGACTCAGATCAGGGATATTAGGAGTTTGACTCAGATCAGAGATATTAGGAGTTTGATTCAGATCAGAGATATTAGGAGTTTGACTCCGATCAGGGATATTAGGAGTTTGACTCCGATCAGAGATATTAGGAATTTGACACAGATCAGAGATATTAGGAGTTTGACTCAGATCAAAGATATTAGGAGTTTGACTCAGATCAGAGATATTAGGAGTTTGACTCAGATCAGAGATATTAGGATGTAAAGCTTGTCTTACCTCACAGGAACTGGATCGTTTCCACTTCTATTGGTGTAGTTCACTACAGCATTAAAGGTCTGATTAAACCACTGCCAGAATATAACAGCTGGGGCGGTCCTACAAGGCCAATATTTCTATTAGAATATTACATGATAGGTATAGATACAACGACAAGGTTACCACTGAAATACAACAGCTGGTTGTTCTACAATACAGAAGATAGAACATGTGCTTCGATACAGTATTGAAAGGGTTTGATACATTGCTTATGACCCTTTCTTGTTTCATTGCTATTGATTATTACTACTTTGTTAATTTGATTATCTGTATTTTAATCATCACTTCTTTCCAGAAAAAATAGGACTCCTAACGGAGCAGGAGAGACCCAATATCCTGGTTGTCTTCTGTCTTAGATTGATTTTGTAGGAATCAAGGAAGGTAAGTTCAAAGGATATAGCTAGCCGAACCATGTAAACGGTAAAAAAAACTATGGAATCCAACATTTATATCCTCTGTTCCTTCCAGAAAGTACTCAGACACAGGAAAATACAACATGTACATTTATGTTTATTTTATCATGCATTTCTTAATCTATAAATAGATTTGACTATTGATTGCCTACCTATAAAATGTCATCATACTTCCTGTTATACACATGTTCATTGGTACTTGTGCTGACATTCGACCAATCAGCATCATCTTCTCTTTGGTGTCTGGATGAAAGGCCGAGTCATAAAGCTGCTTGGATCTCCAAAGTTCATCCTCTGATAACCCAGGTATATCATCTCCCTTTCTGAATAAAATGTTTGATTTTGCTATCATTGTATTGATTTGAAAGAATATTGTTAATGACTTATAAACAAGAGATCCTATTGACCTACATAATTCGCTTGACATATTTAGTTGATACAAGTTCGTACATCAACAATTTTTATGTAACTGAACATAACTATTGTCTTTGACCACAACATAACTATTGTCTTTGACCACAAATAGAACTCAACAATCACATATACATAAAAACATTTTGTTTTCAAATTCAAACCAATACTCAATTACTATTGGTTAAATTTGTTTTTTTCCGACCACCATGAGGAACAGAAATAAAAGCAAAACTCACCAGAATGAGACAAAACAATTGTTCTATTCACTTATAGCATTATTATTATTACACCCAACAAAATAATGTAACATCTGATATCGTCATCAACTATTGTACAAATGTAATTTCCATACCTGCTAAAATGTTGTTACTTGAGTGTTTTATTTATCGTAGTATGACAGATAACAGTGAGTACCTGTATTTCTCCACGATGGACTTGGCTTTATCCAGCTGTGTATTAGTGGCTAGAACATTGAGGGGGTTTGTTGTGATGAGGAAGTGTTTGACCCGGCCTATGTATGTGTTCTGATCATACCGCGGCTCCTCTATATTCACTCTGGCCTTATCTCCACTCATGACTGCTGGAGGAAGGATTTACCCTGAAACACAAATCATTAACTGTTGCTCAACCTAAGGTGGCCAAATGGAAAGATAGGTTAAATTTGAAAAAAAACATGTTTCTTCAAGTTTCCATGGATAATTATATTGAATGTGACAGAATCACATACCATCATCCAACCTGTGACCTCCAGACAGATGCTCTGCTAATTTACTTAACTACTTAGTCACCAGTGATCAATCCAGTCTAGATATAGACATTTTTCTTTATTTCAACAAAGTTATCAACTCGGAGGAGTCACACAATTGGTAATAATGCAAAAGAATATCTCACATTTTTTATCGGTAAATCTCTCGACAATTTATTATACATGCATATATCACTTTTCTAGTCCGGTAAAGTATTATAAACACATAGGAAAAGAAACAATTTTTAGTATATTAATATTTAATATACAATGAAATGAAAGAAACAAAGAGTATACAAATTTTTGTTTAAGAACATCATGGGATGGAGCCCCCCTCAGAGGGGTTATGTACCTGGGTAATGTGCAAGCAGGTACACATCTAGCCAATAACCATGCTCAATGTTGCTGAACTAGTGAGCATGTCCCATGGTTGCACCTTTTTGCAGGAAAAGCTAGCTTGCCAGTTACACAGTATTTGTCTTCCTATTTCTTGGCTGTTACAGTTACAGTATGTAAATATTTTTTGTCCCTACAGACATGCAGCTGTCTATAAACAAGAGGCCAAGAGGGCCTGTATCACTCACCTGAATATGTTTAAAATAATTGGTATGAAGTAAAGATATAGCACTTCATGGTAGGTGCTGTAAGTATACATATGAAATTTCAGAAAGATCCATCTAGTAATTGAGATATAGCGAGAACAAACTTCAAACAGAGCCCCACCTCTATGCCCCTAGGGGGGGTCATACCCACCAATTATACAAAATTGCATTGAGACCCCTTGGCCCAAGGATGCTCCAGACTAAATTAGGATAAAATCCCTTAATCCCGATGCAGGAAGAAGGATTTTAAAGGTTTTACCTCTATTTCGCCTATTGGGCCCTGCTTTACAGGGGGTTAGACACACCGTTTATACAAAATTGTTTCCTCTTCATCCAAGGATGCTTAATAACAAATTTGGACAAAATCCTGTCATTCGTACAGAAGAAGAATGTATTTGAAGATATAGCAATGTTTCCCCTATTGGGCCTCTCCCTTCTGCCCCCAGTGGGGCCACATGTGCACTCACTGTTTATACGAAATTGAGTCCCTATTGCACAAGGATGCTCCAGACCAAATTAGGATAAAATCCCTTAATCCCTATGGTAGAAGAGGATTATAAAGGTTTTACATCTATTTCCTCTTTTGGCCCCCACCTCTCAGGTCCCAGGGGGGCCACACCCACTGTTTATACAAAATTGGTTCCCCTTTACCCAAGGATGCTTCAGACCAAATCCTTTCTTTCCTACAGAATAAGAAGGATTTTAAAGAATTTGCTATGTTTCCCCTATTGGGCCCCACCCCTCAGGCCCCTGGGGGGGCCGACCCACAGCTTATACAAAAGTTGGTTTCCCTTCACCCAAGGATGCTTCAGACCAAATATGGAACAAATCCTTTCATTCCTACAGAAGAAGGATTTTAAAGAATTTGCTATATTTCCCCTATTGGCCCCCACCCCTCAGCCCCCAGGGGGGCAAGACCCACCATTTATACAAAATTGGATCCCCTTTACCCAAGGATGCTTCAGACCAAATCCTTTCTTTCCTACAGAATAAGAAGGATTTTAAAGAATTTGCTATATTTCCCCTATTGGGCCCCACCCCTCAGCCCCACGGGGAGCCAGACCCACAATTTATACAAAATTGAGTCCCCTTGGCCCAAGGATGCTCCAGACAAAATCAGGATAAAAACCCTTAATCCCTACGGTAGAAGGATTTTAAAGGTTTTACCCTATTGTGCCCGCCCCTCTGCCCCCAGGGCCACACCCACCGTTTATACAAAATTGAGTCCCCTTGGACTAAAGATGCTCCAGACCAAATTTAGTCAAAATCTACACGGCTGTTCAGGACTAGTAGCGTTTTAAAGGAAAAGTTGGACGGACAATTATTTGAATTGGTACAGACTAATGAATGACACAACTAGATGTTATGATAACGCATTCCCCATACAGATGCCTGTACATAGTTATCATAAGCAGGATCTGACAGTCATCAGGCGCGTAGCTGCAACGTTAGCAAATTCAAATATACTATAATATTTTTATTTATTTATTTATTTTGTAGTTCGGAAAAGTGATTAAATGATGTGTGGTTCAATTGAAAAATATATTAAATTTAACCACGAAATTAGATTGTTATCTAAGTCCGTGATTTAACTTATAACCGACAGCCGACAATCATTACGTATCCGGAAGTTCCAACCTAGGGTACCTGGTGCCGATTTTATTAGTAGTATTTTTAAAGTTGTCAACATCAGAAACATGCATGGCTGTAAATCCAACGAAAAACCTGCATCATCTTCAAAGAACAAGTTGATACATGACATCTTCCAAGCAGCTGAAGGTTCACATGAAACAACATCCTCTTGCGACATTAGCTTAGGCATCAACGAGTCTAAAACGGCTATTAGTATTAGGGCCTAGTAATGCCGGACCGAACACAGTTCTGATCATACTCAGTGGCGGACCCAGGGGTGTTGCCCTTATAGTTGCCTGGGCAACATCCTTTTTTTCTGTGTCCAAAAATAATCTGTTCTTAGGTTTTTGAAGATTTTCCTCTTTTTCATATGGGATTTTCTTCTAATATCAACCATCATGTGAACTATGATTTTCTATGGCAAGCAGTAGTTTGAATATCTATATATGCCTAAGGGTGCAGTTGCCCAAACAAGGATCCACTACTTATACTCTAAACAATAGGGGATTAACCTCTTTTGTTTATATATTAGTAGGGTCTCCAGTCAGGTCAGTAGTGAAGGCTCAACGGACTGTCTATACCTAATTGTATTGTTCTAATGTCACGGTGTGGTGATCACCCTGTTCGTGGAGAGAGGATAAAACCATCTGTTGGAATTGGTATATATGTTACTTGTTATTTCAAAGGTAGAGTCCATTTCATGATAGATAAACCTGTATTTTCACCTGTGGTTTCATGTACACATGATCACCAGGAGTGATTTATTATACCTGTTAAAAAATGTAAATTTCAAAGACAGTAAAGCATCCGCCTGTCAAAATTAAACTCACCTCTAACATTGTCACATTGTTAGTGTACATATAGTGCTAGCCGGAGTTTCATCTGGCCCGAACACTAGACTTAGACATTTTGACATATAGACATCGTCAAAATGTCTAGTCTGGTGTACATGTTAGGGCCAGAGGAAACTCGGGCTATTAAGATAGTGCAGAAGTATATGTAGTTTACAGCTGTACCAAATGGAATACATTGTCAGGTAGCGAATATAACAAAAAAATAACATGTTTGAATGCAAAAGTAAGGCATGTTACAGAGTCGCTAAAAAGTAGTTCAAAATATACACACATGTTACAGCATGACACGTGCACACGTGTATTGTTACAATGTTTTCATCAGGATCCTGTACCGGTATACTTAACGAATCTTATGTAAACAAAAGCACACAGTAAACAAAAACATACCTGTCGTTCAATTGTACTCGGCAACCTTTTTTTTGTTCACAAGACCGCTGTTGAACGTTTAACCTTCGATGAATTAATGTAAACTTTGTTCGTTTCCTTTATTCTGGTCCGACCTCTACAAGTGAGTTACAGCTGTGTTTGGAGGTGTGCCCTTGTCAAGCAATTTGATTGGTCCTTTATCCTAGTACTTAACACAGGAGAATCAAAACCCTTAACCGAATGCGTTTGTTTCACGGCAAACGATAAGTTTTATTATTCTCATTTCCCGCAGTAATGACTGTATATATATATATAGTAGCGTAAATTCGTAACGGAAACTATGGTCACATTACTGAGATTACATAGTAATTTACATCAAATTTTTTTTTTTTATAAATTTCACATTTTTAATTGATTTGAACGAATTCATGCAATTTTATAAATTTATTTATTTTATTTATTTAGTTATAATATAGAATCTGTTATAATTATTTTCTGCAGTCTTATATCGGTTTTGGTTGATGGTAAGTTATTTCTCAAATAAGACCGGTTCATGAATGAAATATATCACCATTTGTTCAGGTACAAAATGTACTGTATTGGCTCATTTTGAGTAAGATAAAAGAGTGAAGCAAAACTGCATATTCATTTCTTATATTTTCCGGACGATCTTCCGGTAACTGTTGTGTCAGTTTACAGACGATGGCCAAACGTCTAATATATCCTTGTGTTGTGACTAGCAGGTCACGTAGTTACGAGATATAGCTTGATAAAATGTCTGCGCGGAAATACATAACGCGCGAAAACGGGTGACTAGACGATACTTAGGCCTAATCATTACAAAGTGATGTTCATTCATAACGCGGGAAAATACTTTCCCCGGAAATCCATAAAATAAAAGGGAGATAACTATGTTACAGTACAGTATGCGGGCAATAAGTGTAAACAAGAAATAGTGTCGTCTGCATCAATTAGAGTCGAGCCCCAGGTATGTAAAGGTTATCCCTAACAAGCTTATGTGCATTTACATGTCCCTTGTTTGCAGAATTGTAAGGTTGGCAGAAAAAACCTGATATATTTACTTTCCTGTGCATAAAATGTGCCGAAGATATTTTCAATGAGATACATTTCTTATTTTAGTAGATTCTATAATAACAGTACAAATGTCTTCTTTTCAGACAGAGGTAGATTAATTAGATTTCCTCTGCCATGAGTCCCGTGTGGAGGCCAGTCTCGGCCCCTCCTCAGCTAGATCGCTTCTGTCATCTGTCTGATGATGCCCAGCTTGTGATGAAAGGCATATACAGACAATACAACGAACAGAGAAAACAACAAAACACTCAAGAGCAACCAGGTAATATGTATGTAGGAAAAACATCAGTGATTGTACTCACTTGTAACTCAACCACATTTTGACAATGTTTGTAGTATCACAAAATTAAACACACATTTTTTAAAAGTGTTTTGTTCTTTAACTTCTTATACTTTAATACCATACTTCACCTGTACCTATTTCCATATACCTCATTGTCGATCACCTAAATAAAGATTTCAAAAACAATGTCTGCTTTTAATTTTACTTCATTTTTCAAAGAGGTAAGTACCACTAATGTCTTGGAAAAAATACAAACCTATTGTACACTGTACTTGCCAACTTTTTGAAATTTCCATGGGATTGCACATGCTCAGAATTAAAAGCATAAATAAAATTTGTGAAAAATACCCCAGGTAACAAATAACGTTGTTCTTTCAGATGAAATCATCAGATCTTAGATAATACTGAATAATTTAGCAAATTCACTGGTTGAAAATGCTCAGTTTAAGGGTCCAAAATCGAGAGTCTCCCTCCAAAATAGAGAGAGTTGGTAAGTATGGTCTATGGTTAGAAAGTTTTTATTACTTCCTTTGTGGTGAAATGTGCAGTACTGATATGAAGAAGTTGTTTGTAGGGACCTATTACCAGCAGATGTATGAGAGGAGATTTGGAGCTCTACCTGGTGTGATTTTCAGTTCTTCACAAACTAGACAGACTGCCAGTATATTGCCAGGTCCATCATCCTCCACCTTAGAGCCAGGAGATGTTTACATTAACTCATTGTCTAACCAGTTGGAGAGGACAGTGTGTGGAAAGTCAAATGCACATTCTGTAAGGGTGAATAATAGTGGCCCTATACCTGAAAGTAGTCATTCATCAACTATGTTGGTATCAGAGTCGTCCAAAAATTCTGCTCTTACAGACATCAGCATGGAACAGCCAGATGCTGCATTGCCAAATACAAATTTTGAGGATACTGATACAGACATCTTATTTCAACAAGATAAAGGTGATTCATGGAGGTATGAAAAAACAACTTTTGAAGGTTCACCTTTATTGGGGAATAATGAGAAATGTCACAGTATTTGTTCTACGAATACTTTGGAGAAAGAGGCAGTATATGCCAGTGATTTTAAAATTCCATCGGATAATATGCGAGGAATTGCTTCACCTGGAAATTCTCCTAATTGTACAACTGATACAAGGCAGAGCAGACAATCAATGGTGACAAACACATGTACAGGTCCAGCCCAGGGAAAGTCTTCTATTTCAGCCAGGCTGAAACAACACATGATAATAAGGTACAATGACAAATTCAGTTTTGATTATATCAAAATGATAATATGAAATTATCTTGGACAAAGAAATAATGATTTACAAAAAAAAAACTTCTGTGTGAATTAAGGTCACAAAAGATATGTTTGAGTGTATAATGATTATATTTTCAAGATTTAAATAAAAAAAAAAAATTTGAGTAAAGATAATTTTTTATCTGGATTATTTCTTTATTCAGTTCCTCATCCTGCCATTTAATGATTTAATTTAAGGAAAGACATACAAATGAAACAGGATAAAAGAGAACATCATAAAAGTAAGTATTGTTATTATTTTTGCTGCTGAGACATCTCAATGAAACTGTGTAGCATCAGGTCTTTCAGTTGACCCTTGACACTTAGCAGTTTAGAAGTCAAATAAGATATTGCTTGAAATCTGGAGGTCAAAACACATGTCAAGTTAGATATTTCCTTACAAACCCAAGAGTCAATGCCCATTTAGGGAGTCAAAAGGGCATTGAAAGCCCTGAGCATATATAAATTTCAGATGACTTTATAAATGTATTTTTTTTAGAGGAAATTACAGTTAATTATGATTTAAATGTTGTTCAGTAAATCAGAGCCTTATACTTTTATCTAGCTTGTAATATGGAAGATATAAATTTAAGGATAAAGTTGAAGCTTTTATTTAATTCATTTTTCTGATTCTGAATCATCATATATCTTAACGTATTTAAAGGAATTAATATTAACTAATGACCTTGATTACAATTGCTATAACCAGGGAAGAGCAATTACTGTAAGTATTATTCTTGTTTTCTAATCTTCTTTCTTGTAATATGTATTTATTTTTGCATAAATTCACAAAAATATGCATATTGATGTATGTTACACAAATGTACATTTTCCTGATTTTTAGGACAGTCTGGTGTACCGATTAACGCATCGGAGGGATCTACTACAAGTTGCCTTGATACTGACAGAAAATACTCATCTGCACACTTTAGTACTCCTTATAAAAAGCAGAAGAAGATTATGGATGATCAAGTCAAATATGATTTCTTACTTATTCTTGTTGCAAGCCTATTATAGCTATATCTACATGAGACCACCTATTTTACTGAAAGTTGAACATTCAACCCTGGCAGCCCACATTACAATATCCTATTTAAGATAAAAGAGTTGTCAATTATTTTCAACAAGATTCATTAGTTTGGAAATATGGGATATCAAAGTTTTACTTTTTACACAAACAATGTACGTATTAAACGTGGCGCAACGTTTCAAGACGGACTGGTAAAGCCTCGGTCAAGCTATATAATTTTCTCTCATTTCCCTGTGTGTAAGATAGAGCTGTCCAGGGTAAGAAAAGAGTGTAAGAAATTTCTATCTTACACCCCATTTCACGTGACCTGATGTCACAATGGCTCAACATTGACATGATGTCACAAATTTGGAACTCTTCGATGCCGCAATGCAGAAAAGACGACGTGATGAAATTAAAACCTTTTATGATATATTTACTGCACGTGTAAAAGAGATGTGATTGATTTTTCTGCGCAAACATTGTTTTGCAAATATGGGTTCTGAAAAATCTGTCTGGCTAATTTGTTTTCGTCTAAAAAGCTCAGGGGAAAAATTTATGTTTTCAAAATGGTGGCCAGTCCAAACGCATTTTTATGGTTTCTGAGCTTATTCTGGTGGTTGGAATGAGAGAAAAATACTTTATCATGCCCAAGGGTGTAGGATAGGGACATTCCACCAGAGGGGTTTCAAATTTGGTAAAACCCGAGGCTTTACCAGTCAGTCTTGAAACGTTTCGACACGTTTAATACGTACATTGCTTGTGTAAAAAGTAAAACATTGATATCAGTTGTCAATCCTATTTTTGATATAGCAAGCAATTGGAATTCTAATTTATATGTAATATAGTTAAAAATGCATATATAAAGTAAGAATTTTAGCGAGATTTTTGTGTGATGATTGCGTAATAAGAAACAGGAGTGTTCATGGGATAATGTCCATAGTTCTGGGTTTTAAGAGAAGCACTTACTAAATGAATGATCTTGATCTTTTCTGCAACAAATAAAAACCATACAAATAAAATAAAATGCAATTGCATATCTATATATTTTAGAAAAAAACATGTGCACACATAGTATATTTTAAGTGATATAGCACAGAATCACTATGTAATATGTATTTTGAAGACTTCAGAAACACACAAGGTGTTAGCAGTCAGTAGGCAGCACACAGCCAGGGAAGTGACAAGATTGAGTGACCAGGATCTAAGAAATGTCCTCCAAACCTTATTATCTGCCCAAGAGGTGCTGATAACTCTTGTGTACAAAAACGGTTCTACACAGCTAAGGGACATCAATGCTGCTCAAACAAAGGTAAGGGCAGCTAAGTGACATCAGTGCTGTTCAGACTAAGGAAAGGGTAGCTTAGTGACATCAGTGCTGCTCAAACTAAAGCAAGGGTAGCTAAGTGACATCAGTGCTGTTCAGACTAAGGAAAGAGTAGCTACGTGACATCAGTGCTGTTCAAACTAAGGTAAAGGTAGCTACGTGACATCAGTGCTGTTCAGACTAAGGTAAAGGTAGCTACGTGACATCAGTGCTGCTCAAACTAAGGTAAATGTAAGGGTTAAGCTATCAGACTTTATTGTTGTCATCGTCGTTGTTGTCATCTCAAATTGGGGTATGGCATAAACTGTTGTCCTTATTTATACGGCTTAGATGTTATTGTCATCTCAAAGTAATTTTGGAAAACACACTAGGTAACAACTGCCTGTATTCATAAAGCTAATTGTCATCTGTTATTTTTCTTTTTCCAGAAGAAGTCAACAGGAATTTTCAGACAGAAGCAATGGACATCTGAGGTAATTTTGAAAAAAAGATATAATAACTCCTCCTGTGCTTTGTCATTGTTTGACATTAGGAGTTTTGAATCACCCGATATTATTTAAGTTCCCAGAAGTATACTCATTATTATGATATCTCATTGTTCATATTGTAATATGTGGTTGGAACTACTCCGTTGAACTTTTCATGAAGACTATTTCAGACTAAAGACTAAGACTAAAGCAGGTTATTTCTAATACATTCAAACTTTGTTTTAAATTATGAATTGTTATCTTGAAATGTTCCTGCACCTATCGTCTTTGGTATCTGAGTTTTACTGACCTACCAAGCTTAAATTGTATTCCAAATTAAATTGTATTGTTTTTGAACAGGTACAGTCTGTGGCAGTGTGTGGCTGTGAAGGAGGTAATGGGCCTCCTCATGGAGCGAAGGTGTGGCTGTTTCCTTTACCTGGCCAGGATCACAACAAAGACTCACGTGACACACATATCAGGTTTTGAATCGCAAAAATTGATCAAATGCATACCGGTTATTCAGTTCGCATGTGAAACACCATATAGAATTTTTTAACTTGTGATTGTTATGGGTTTGATTGTGACCCATCCTAAATTTTAATGTGACCCCATATTTAATGTCTAGTATTTCTATAACTGAAATCAAAGTCCTACTTAGATCAAGAGAATATACTGTAATAGCATTTACTGTACATCCTTTTTTGACAATAATGTTCATTTTGATGTCATCCCTCAGGCTGGGGTCATAATATAATACATGCAGACTTTCTCACTGATGCATATGACTCCCCTGAAACATTACTGGTTCAGTTTATTGGTCTGTTTGTTTGTTGTTCAATATTTGCAGAATATTTATTATCTTATGCCAGGTAATTAATATCTTCATTTTAGAGTGTTCTGGAAGGACTTGGTGTCAAACCAACACCGAAAGATTTGCTGTGATGCCAAGATCTTTTTAATTATATTGATGAAAGAGTTCAATGTCCATTTTATAATTGGTAAATACTCCAAGGACTAGTTTTAAGTTATTAAATGGGATATTAGGACAAGTTTATTCAGCATAACTGGGTAAACTAAAACGTTTGTTCAATAGAAATGATGCTACATATTTCTTTAAAAAGTCAGTCTTACAGAGTAGTTCACCTGGGTTTAATAGTTTCCAAAGAGGCTTCAATGAATGCATTAGTTTCTTGGGCCTTGGGCCAACTAGAATTTTTGTACTGAGTTTGAAATCAGTCACTGCAGCTGTTCTTAAAATGAAATTAAAAATGTCTCCGCCAATCATGATCAGAGTCCAGGGCCTGTATTCATGAAACCGTTCTCATGCTCAAGTATGGAATTTGTGCTCAAGCCTAATTTCTTGTACCGGTTATAACTTGATAATTTTTTTTTTTTTCAATGACTTGGAAAAACTTAGAAGAGACTTAAAGTCGCACACTGTTTTCAATTTTTTCATTTGACGTTTTGATCGTTTGACATGATTTAAGTGAATTACAAGAATATTGGTTTGAGCACAAAATCCATGATTGAGCATGAGAACAGTTTCATGAATACGGGCCCTGGTCATTCATCTTCTTGCCGCAACAGCAAAAGCAAAGAACACTTAGCCAGGACCACATAAGAAAAATATATCTGAATCAAGTTATGAGTCAATTTCTACAAGTGTTCTTATTGGGACCTCATAAGGAACACTATATCTCAATTTGGACTCAATTGCTGTAACCATTCTGTAAAAGACATCAAAGATGTATAATGGCATCTTGGATTTATGGATTGACATGAAATAAAAATGTTAGGTTGGAATCTTATCCAGGACTAATGCACTGCATAAGTATTGAGTCAATCGCTGCAGCTGTTCTTAGAAGTAAATGGTTAATTGATAATGGGCATGGACAAAGACTGATAGCAGAATTCACATGATCAATCGTGTGAGCTAAAAATTATGTATCAATCTTGATGACATAAAGACTATTAGTATTATATATGTATGGTCACGTTGGTACCATTGTGAATAATAGCATCACAAGGGTCCACAATGTCCCCAGAGGAGTGCCAACTGAGGTGAAGTAAGTCAGAAACAGAAACTTCCAGCAGCCTCATTGCCCTCTAAAGTCACTAGTTTGCATACCATTTGCCACTGGTTGTGTTTGATGTTGTTTTGTTACTTTGTAGATGTTGCTGTGTTTGATCCTGTTGTGGCCGCCTGGTTGATGGATCCTGACTGTGAAAATGTGACATTTCACAAAAGTCTGTCACTTGTCTGTCTCACTTGGAAGGTATGTTTTTAATAATGGTTATTCTCCTTTAATTTAATGATACCTTAAAAAGTAGAAACAGGAATTGATGCAAGGAAAGAGTTACAGTAATGCTTGAAAGCTTAGTAATGGAAAGCAGAATAGTTTAACATTATTTTAAAACAAGGAAATTTGGAAAGATGTTCACATGTACAATAGCTTAATGTCATTTCTTATTTTCAATATTTGGAAGAAACAAAAACTTCAGTAGAGGTTTGGTTGAAATCAATAACACAATCATTATTATGTGTATAATATTATATATCAAACAATTACATGCTTGAAAGCTTAGTAATGGTAAGCAGAATAATTTAACATTATTTTAAAACAAGGAAATTTGGAAAGATGTTCGCATGTACAAAAGGTTAATGTGATTTCTCATTTTCAATATTTGAAAGAAACAAAAACTTCAGTAGAGGTTTGGTTGAAATCAATAACACAATCATTATTATTAGTATGTATATAATATATATATGAAACAATTACAATAGTATGTGACCTCTGACAGGAGCATGTGTTGAGCAGTGCTGTAGATGTGTTGAGGGAGGAC
The DNA here is from genome assembly GCF_002113885.1 of Mizuhopecten yessoensis. Classification (NCBI taxonomy): domain Eukaryota; kingdom Metazoa; phylum Mollusca; class Bivalvia; order Pectinida; family Pectinidae; genus Mizuhopecten; species Mizuhopecten yessoensis. The sequence continues at coordinate 418,527 of NW_018404097.1, forward strand.
ATGTGTCTACTGTCAGAGCTGATGAAGTGTCTGTACCAGAAGCTGGTAGCCAGAGACCTATGGGTCCTGTACTGCTGTGTAGAAATGAAGCTACTACCTCTCCTGGCAGCCATGGAGCTCCGCCCTCTCAGGGTAGACTCTGATACTATGCTCAGGTTCTCAGACGTCCTCAAGGTCAGTGTCTCAAGGACATAGCTCAATATATCTCTAGCTCAGACAAACGGTTTGCTTAAGGTCATAACTCCCAAGGCAGTTAAGCTTCTCAGTTTATTAAAAGTAAAATTTAAAAAACTTCTACAAACATTTTCGCTATTTCATAATTAAATCTTAAAAATAGTCAGTAAAATAATGTGCCCTGGTATCTCAAGGTCAGACACACAAATAGTTATTAGCTTAGAAATGCAAGTTCTTGGCTCTGGATTTCTTGAGCTCAGTCTCATGTCTTCAAAGGAAAACTTGTAAATGGTGTATTCTTTATGTAAGTTTCTTCTAGCAAGTTTACAAATAAGCGCTGGTATTGTCAAGGTCAGTCTCCAATGAATGCAATGCTATAACTATCCTTTATTAAGCCCTTGGTATTGTGAAAGTTCCATTCTGCAACATCATAATTCTAGGCTCTGGTATTGTCAAGGTTCCATCTGGTAAAAAGTTAAAATTCAAGGACAACTATTTGTTAGATGAAGTTATTAAACACTTTATTTGAATTTGTATACTTAATATGTTTGCTTTTTAGAGTTACTTGTAGATTAAAAGATCCCAAATGAAAAAAAATATAGGGAGGTGTTAAGATTTAAATCAAAATTTTGGTGTTTAAATTTTGTCTAGTCAGAATGTCACTTTTGGACATTTATAAAAAAAAACACTTCATGTGGCTATTATGACAAGATAGCAATGGCACATACTACACACAGCCTGACAGGTCTGTTTCTCTAGGTCAGTGTCACAGCAGTTCGTGAAATTTGAGTCTTCAATTCCTTCAAATGCTGGTCATCCGTTCCTAATCAACAGCCCAGCACAGCTACGGCAGGTAATTACCCATTGGATTAATGTACACGTATCTATCCTAGCAGATATACCTCCATCTGTCCACTGTATGTTACATAGCCGAGACACTGTTTCATCCACAATACACCTGCCTGTACATTATTTGAATGTGCTGTGTATATACTAAGGGTTAGTACAGACTTCTACTGCCAATATATTTCAATGTTATATTATTAATTGGAAATAAATTGTTAGAACCGAGTGATTTTGATATTTGGTAAGTGTTAGTTCAGTATAAACTTTTTACAATGTAAACATATGTTTTACTTAAACTTGTTCAAAATCCAAATTCACCAGTTACAATACACAATATATAACACAGAATGCTTTTAAAATTTTAAAATTTGACTTTTCAATTAAAAAAATGCTTTTTCAGGTGTTATTTGAGGAACTAAAACTTGACAAGAAGCTACCAGGAGGTAAGCGGCTGGCAAAGACAAACATTGGACACCAGATATCTACATCAGAGGCTGTCCTGAGTCAGTTGGTGGGCACTCATTGCCTCCCAGCCATTATACTGGAGTACCGTCAGGTAAAGTACATTTCCCGACTGTCCTGTTCATAATTTTGAGCTATAAATAGAACTGCCCACTTGCCAGAAAAAAACAGATTGTGTATATTCTTTCAAATACAATATTAAATTGACAGATGATTTTTTTTTCTGTTGATATAAATGTTAACTTGTGTATAATCAATGTCAGTATTTTTTTTACCGGAATTTTGCTACAATCTGTTCCTTTATGAATTAGGGAAATTTAGCATTCTATTGAAATTGGACATATATTCCTCATTATTTGTCACTGAATGTTCATAGGTACAGAAGCTGAAGTCTACCTATGTAGAGGGGATGATGTCATGTGTGCGAGAGGGGTACATCTCTACCCACTGGGATCAGACATCAGCAGCCACTGGCCGACTATCTTCCTATCAGCCCAACATACAGGCTATCCCCAAAACATCTACAGTAATATCTGACTACACCAACAACTACATTGTAGGTAGATTCTTCATTGAAAAAAGATCAGAAACATTACATATTTTTGAACAGCAGGTTTTCTTCACCCTGTTTGAATTGACAGTATGTCAGACTAGCTGTACATATTACCTATATAAGGTAAAAAGTACCACTGCACAAGTTATTGCCATGAAGAAAAATTCCACTGAACTGTTGTTTCTTTGACAGTATTCTCCTTCTATAGAAGATTAAGCAGCAAGATAGTTTTATGCCCAAATTACTTCCCTTGTCAATATATGTATTCAACTCTTATTTTGCTGCTATACATGTATAAATCCTGGATAACACATTTGAATATAAGTGTGTGATTGGATATGAACTGAGTTTGACCTCTGTATAGTTTTTGCTTTTTGGATATATTGTTTCAGTAGAAAATGACTTAAAACAAAATATCTTTTTCATAACAGTGCCAATGGTAATAAGATAGTGTGACCTACATGTACATGCATTCTTTACCTTGAAACATCAAGCAGTTTGAATGGAAACTTTTCATTATCAGACACACAAGACTGCACCAAGTTTTTCTTGACATATATAGTTTGTGATAATTGTAGGGAAGAAGAGTGGTGACAGAGTAGAGATATTTCCCCGGGATTCTTTCATCAGCCATGATGGCTGGTCCTTCCTTGCAGCAGGTCAGTCAGTACGAGTAAAACTCTTCATTAATACCATGTAAATCAGTTCAATGATAAACAGTGAACTAAGGGTTTTCCTAATTTTGTGTTGTTTACATCTTTATTATTACCATAAACCACAATTGCAACCATGTACGATTGTATACTGATTCTACTGTAATTATTGATATTATTTATTGAAGGTTTTAATGTCCGCCTTCTTTTACACAATAAACATTTTTAGTGGTCTGTAATTATTATCTACATGTACTTATGGTTTAGGAATCAGGCAAAAATGATGATTTCATAGTGCTAATTTACTGAAATGTCATGAAGACATATACATTACAAAAACATCTTAGGATCTATAAATGAATTGTTGGCCATGAATATAATGACACCTTATACCTTTTACCATATAGAAATTTTGACACACATGTATGTTGGCTATAATAATTATTCAACCCCACATACTCAAGGAAACCAGAGAATTACATATTATATATTTGTACTTGTATTTTACAGATTTCCAGCAGATAGAGCTGCGCCTTCTAGCTCACCTAGCTGATGACCCTACACTGTTGAAGATCTTTACCGAATCTAGAAGTACAGACATTTTCATAGAACTTACATCACAATGGTATGTTATGTTGACCCTTTCTTTACCAGGGAAGATCCTGGAATTTGAGAGCATTGGACCAATTCAGCAGCTTTAGTTAATATCAAAATTAAGAGGGGCCATTCTATGTAAAATTAAAAGAAAATTGGAACATGGAGGGGTCAATTTCTATTTTGATCAATGCATAGTAGCTAGGTCTTCTAAAGTTACCTAGGGATGAAAGGGTCTATAACAGATTATACTCACATGCAATAATTAAGGTTAGGGGAGTATAATATATACTAGCTGTGATCAGATTGTCTTCTGTTTATCTGTCACTGTAGATGGAATGTTGTCCATACAGCACCTCCTTAAGTTTTCATATGTATTTCTTAAAATGTTTTCTTTTGTTTTCTTTTTTGTTAATACAATGTACTTCAGAATTAATCAAAATATCACAAAACAGACCTTAATATATCTTTGGTTCTGAACTGTTTATATGAAGGACACAAAAAGATCCCAAAATTGAATTCCAATCTATCGATCATGTTGACAACTGAAGATGTTTCTGACAGTTTTGCCCATGCACTAATGAATATTTTAGAAGCCAGTATTTTATATTTTACGTTTGATTGATTCAGAGGTTATGTAAAAAACAATGTCAATCATTTAATTTATTTAATATCTCAGAAAGAATATGTGATCACATGCATATTGCCTTAATGGTCTTTTATTGTGATGTGATGGTTTTGTGTTGTGATTTAAAAGTTATATGTATTATTAATTGGCAATATTTATTTGTAATTATCAGATGATGGCGTTGTGATACAGATTTATCTCCCTTTTTGTATTAGGTTGTCTAAGCCTGTTAGCCTTGTTACAACACAGGAAAGAGAACAGACAAAAAGAGTGGTCTACTCAGTCATGTATGGGGCAGGTATACAACAATTCAGTACCACCAAAGTCTGAGATTAAGTCTGATGTTACATCATATCAAATTATATTCTCTTAACTGATGTAGTTATAATTCATGTATGCTTAAACATGTATATTTCTTAAAAGTTCAAGCACACATTTCAAGCCTCATTTTATCAAGTCAGAAAAAGTTGGAATTTTAGTTTTTGAAATAAGATAAGTAAGGTATACTATTGGTAATTGGAATCCTGAAAACAATTAAGGAGACATTTTGTTTTAGGTTTTAGTTATTATCATACAAGTACATTGCAAACTATTCACATAATGGATAAGGTGATAAGTTACAGCACATGTGAATACATTTTCAGGGAAGGAGCGGCTTGCAGAATACCTCAAGATGTCTACCCATGATGCTAAGGCTATCATAGACAGCTTTTTGGGTAAGGTTTATCTTGTATTGGGATACTCATTGTATGATGGCTGTCTTAGTTGCTTGTCTATAGAAATATAGAAGTCAAGTCTCTTTATATCTGTCTACCTTGGTTAATTAGTAAATACATGACAATTTAATAGCTACATGTAATTGTGTTAAAATATGACGAGTAAAGGGTCAGTAATATTTCGGAAATTAATTCTATGTATTTTCATGTCTCAGTCAAGTTCCCTGCTGTCAGCCAGTTCTCAAGGAAATGTGTGGAGTTCTGTCAGAGAAATGGTGAGTATACACCATGTGTTCGGTCAGAAAATTTACAATACACAATCAGACTGCTTCATAACATGTACCATCTATATTTATTTATATATATTTAGATGTGCACTCTTATCACTGGTTGGTGTATTATGTACTTTTTAATAACTAAACTTCAGGGTGACAATCTTTTCACGGATATGCTTATAAAACATGTAAATGTAAAGAAACAAAATTAGGATAGAGGGGACAATTATATAGGACTATGCTTAAGCAAAATTCTAAGACATAAAAATTACATTTTCCTTAAAAATGAAAATATCAGTAAGGTTAAAATCAGTTGTCTTCCTGTTTATTCTCATCATTATTAAAGGTTTCACCACCACAATTTTCAAAAGGCGACGACTAATACCAAACATCAAGTCTCCATCACCAGTTCTACGGGCCCAGGCAGAGAGGCAGGCAGTCAACTTCTGTGTTCAAGGTTAATCATGTTATATAATATATTAAGCAACTCCAACATTAAACTTCCCGAACTTTTTTATTCCCTCATGATTTCACATGACAGCATGACCCCTACAGTATAACTGTAACAGGAAAGAGAATAGTGTGCTTCCACCGGGGGTCGAACCCTTGATCTCCAGGTTCCTAGTCGGATGCTCTAGATCTAGATCTACCACTGAGCTTAAGGGAAATTGCCTCTAGCTCAAAGCTAGAAGGCGATCTTAATCCGATGTACAATTACAACCTGCCACACTATACTCCCCCCTTTTTGAATGTGTTCGCCCTCGGAACACCACATCCCAGGTTCTAACTCCCTGTCACCACAGGGAGGGCCACGGACACCATTTGTAACAGGAAAGAGAATAGTGATCTTCTACCAGAGATTGAACCTTTGATCTCCAGGTTTCTAGTCAGACGCTCTACCACTGAGCTATTAAAGGGAAATTCCCTCTAGGGATCTACTAATTATATATATGTATATATATAAAGCTTCACAACATGAAATTTAAGTTATTAGTGACCATTGTACATATATTTGTTATGTTTACATTCTAATTCTAATCTTCTGGGTCTACATGTAACTGTTAAGTCTGCTTTACTTTTATTTCAAGATTTGATTTTTCAAGAAACATTTTTAAATTTACAAATAATTGTTATGTGTTTCTTGTCTAAAGGATATAGTTTTGAATCTGTTTAAAGTTTTACTTTTGTATTTCAAGATTTTTAACATGAGTTTTGAGAAAAGTGTTGTTAAACTATTAAATCTTTGAACAACTGGGCTATGGCAATTATCCAGAGGTTTTGAACTCACTGTAAGAAACATCAACAAAACCAAGTAACTTAACATCATCTATCCGACTTTGAAACTACCATTGTAAACATACAAATATCAGTTCACATCAAATCCATGTATATTTTACACTTTACTAGTAAGCATTTGCTTTGCTGTGAAACTGATATACAATGTATAAAGATATCTTTCAAGATTCTTACTGTTTGAACTGTATTACAGGTTCAGCTGCTGACTTGTGTAAAGCGGCCATGATACAAGTGGAGCACACCCTACAGAGCCACGCCCATCTAAAGGCCAGGTAACATATCTTCATCACTGTTTATTGTCACTCTGTTACTCTAGAGATCCACAACCACCTCAACATCAAGTAACGTTATGTCCCCCTTGCTGTTACCCTACAGAGCTGTGCCCACCACAGTACCAAGTAACATTACATCGCTGTCACCCTACAGAGCCACACCCACCTCAACATAAAGTAACATTATGTCCCCCTTGCTGTTACCCTACAGAGCTGTGCCCAACACAGTACCAAGTAACATTACATCGCTGTCACCCTACAGAGCCACACCCACCTCAACATTAAGTTACATTATGTCCCCCTTGCTGAAACCCTAGAGCTGTGCCCACCACAGTACCAAGTAACATTACATCGCTGTCGCCCTACAGAGCCACACCAAACTCAACCTCAAGTATCATCATTTCCCTCTTGCTGTTACCTTACAGAATTTAAAATGAATTCCTGTCACAATATAGAGCCACACAGGTCACACTAGATCCACACAGGTCACACTAGATCCACACAGGTCACACTAGATCCACACCCACCAAAATGTCGGGTAATATTCTCATTTTCATATTCATTATTGTAGACATATTCTATAAACCATTTTTTTTATCCTAGATACATTCATGAAATATCTATATCCATATATATCTGCCTTTAATGTTTTTACTTCGTGTATCTTAAGTTTTGAACATCTTTTACTTTTCAACCATCAAATAGAAGTAAATGGTTATGCTTTTAGAGTTGTTCAACAAATATTTTCAGATCAGTTTGAGTCTCAACCAAATATTTTCCAGTTAATTCAAACTACTTAACTGAAAATAACTTAAATGAAAATAAAAATTGATTGTAATAACTTGCAGTGATAACTATTTTAAACTGTAACTAATGGATATTATATATTTTTTTTGTGTTAGACTGGTTGTTCAGATTCATGATGAGCTCCTGCTAGAAGTATCAGATGAAGATCTAAATTCCATCAGAAGTATGTGTTATACTCTACATTTGTACAAGGCTGATACTATAGTTACACAACCTACTCAACATGTGTATAGATAAGTCAATTGTTCAGTGAATGGTAGAGTATCCAATTTTGGTATTTAATGTGTGTAGTGATACGGACATTTGTTCAGTGTATTGTATCTAGATCTGTACAGGATATTTAGAATTTCACTACTTTACTTGTGTGTGGATTACTGGATGATAAAGAAATGTGTTCACTGTATGAAAGTATCTACAGCAGCACAATATTTAACCTGTGAATGATGATAAGGACAATCACTCATTGTAGGGTATATAGAGCTTACCTACTTGCAATCCTGATAGTTATGTAAAATGTGTATGCTAGGCACAGTATCAGGTACTGCTAATCAATGTATATACAATATCAGGTACTGCTAATCAATGTACACTTGTACATACAGTATCGGGTATTACTAATCAATGTAAGTATAAAGGTAAACTGTACTTAAGTAGTGGTCAACCATTTCAGACATTTAATACTGAAACATAGCTATGACAAAAATTCAAAAGGCATTTATTCCTGAATGTCAATAATAAGGATTCCCTTTACTAGGTATCCTTCCTAGACAGTAAAGGAACAATTACTTCAACACCTTGTATTTCAAGGGTCTGCATAATTTGTATTTTTTTTTATTCCTATTCACTTTGTGTGTAATAAAAAAAAACATATTTTAGTAATCTGTTGTTGACATTTTGCCAGGCCTGGTACAATCTGTGATGGAGGATGAAGTGACTCTCTGTGGGAAAATGGTGACCCTCAAAGTTCCTATCAAAGTTTCCCTGAGTTCTGGAAAGACCTGGGGACATTTGTCTCCCCTTGATTCTGGAAAACTCTAATGAAACCCAGGGATTTGGAGAACGTCTGTTCACTTCTGCAGATTAGATATGATAAAGTCAAGAATGATGGAACAATTATGATTAAAAAGAAGAAGAAGAGGGAACTCAAGAACAGTTGATAGGGAAAAAGAGACTGGAACAATTCTGATCAAAAACAGGAGACTCCGGGATAGAAGAAATAAAACCCAGCAACAGTTCTGTTAAAACAAAAAGACTCGAGAACAGTTCTGATATAATAAAGGAGACTCCAGAACTATTTCTATAGAAAAGGGAGACTCGGGAGCAGTTCTGTTTTGATTAAGTGTATATATACAGCACCAAAAATATGTCAGTAAAACATGTCTCTTCCTCCCTCTCAGTTTTATACCAAGCTGAACAGAACAGCGGTAATTAGAATGAAAGGGATACAAAGACATTAATGTTACCAAAAACAATAATTTATTAAAATCTCATGTTGCCTAAAATTTCAATAAAATCTTATAAGATTTTGAATGAAACAACTGACATTTTGTTATAATTACAAATAAAGCCTTATCAGTAAAATATTGCGGCATATATTTTACACTAGAAAACTCAGTGAAAATGCACAAAATTCCTGAAATATTTAAAGCTTAATTATCAGATGATGCATCACTTTAGCCAAGTACATACATGTTTTCACAATGTGAATTCAAAATCTCAAATGATGAAGTGTCTTCAACATCACTTTTTCAAAAATGAATCTGTGAGTTAAAGGATCATGTGACTCTTGGAATTCTCCCAACTAAATGATGACATGTCTTAAACTGTCTGGTCCCAACTGGTTCTGTTAAAATTTTTGCTTCAGTCACAACACAAGAGTTGATTCCAATGGTGTTTTAAAAAATCTGGCCAATGCATAGCCCTGGACACAAAGCTTACATATATACCTCTTGAGATAATATAACATTCAACAAGCTTTCCAGAACAAACATCACAAACGGAATGATATGCTATTCAATGACTGTTTCATGTTTTCACGATGGTGCAGACATCAAGGACACAGAAGGTAGCCCGACATGTGGGACAGGGGGACTTGCTGCCAAGCCAGGTCTCCGGGTGCTGCTGGTCCTGTCGACTGGCAAACCATTTACTGAGACACTCGAGGCACCACATGGGTCGACAGAAACACTGGACACAGTCTCCCTGAGTGGCATTGTCACAGAGCTTCACCAGTTTTACATCTGCTTGTTTCTGCATACACCCAATACATGTCTCTATCTCCTGAAAATTGCACGCGCCCAATATTTTCATGATAATACACCATATATATTTGTTTAAACAACTCTGTCAACTACCATAGCCTTAGAGGATCCTTATAGATCTTATATAAATCGAACATTTGTTACTAAATACTTTTGCATTGTTCATTATATTTTTCAATTTATTATATTATGTTTTTAGAATACATTGTTCATAATATTCTTCAATTTTTTATGTTATCATTATATTTAGTACAAGGTTTAGTCAGAAGAAAATATTCTGTGGGTCGTAAAGGCTCCAATGAAGATGTATCATTTCCTACAAATCGTGATTGTCTTACCAAACTAGGGGGTGGGTGGAAGTCTACATTGTCTCTGATCTGATCCTTGAAGGCCTCCAGGAACTTGTCACTGAGAGATTGTTGTATAACCACATTCCTTGCATTCCGTACTGGGGTCTGCAACTTATCCTTCAAGTCACGGTACTCCAGGGAGTTTAACCTGTATCAAAATTAACATCACATGTACAACTCAAATGGATGACAGATAGGAGTGTACAATACTGATGGTAGAAAGCTCAAGATGTGTTATATAATTCTTGTAAAAGAAGTAGGAAACCCCTTTCTGTTCCATGAGTATTCAGTAATTCATACTAGCAAACTTTGCCATGGGAAAGATTCCGCATGCTAGGAATTCAAAGCATCAATAAAATATGAATGTACACCCTAGGTCTGAGGTAATGATTCTTGAAAACGAAAAAAAAACTTGCAGCTGCAAGTATTCACTTGATAGATAACATTATTTTTTTCAAGGGAATTAAAAACAGAAATTAACGCATGTCTGTTTAATGATACTTACCTAATTGTGAAAGGCTTTATTTTTGGATTAACACTTGATACAGAAAAATTGATATATTGCACAGAAGATAAGTTTTCATATGAGAGCGAATGTTCTTCAGAATTTGACAGAGTCAGATGGATGTCATTCTGGTGAGCAACATGAAGGAAATAAGCTCCAGTTTTTATCACCCAGGAATCTGTGACAATGACTCGCTGACCATGGGGTCCTGTTGTAAACTTGTCGAAACGACGGAACTCAATATTGATGGAAGATGCCACTGTTCTCCACGAATCGTTGTTTCCCTGCAGGTAACCAAGCTGTTGTGCTATTGGATGGTTGTTCCACTTTCGTAATGACCAATAATAAGCTGTGAGTAATGCCAGCAGAATAATGGCAATGCTGAGAGCCAGATATGTCCTCCAAAACAATGATAAACTCCATAGGTCAAATAGGTTTTTTTGTGGGGAAAACAATCCAGATCCAATATAGTAACCTGTAAATAGGAATCAGTAACAAGTCTTACACAGTTTTACGACTGGACTGATATAAGTCATGGTAACTGACTTGATTAAACATATTCAATGACCATGGATTTTGGAATTTGGAGTCCACTGTCCAACACACAAAACAAGAGATAAAACTTTTTTGATGCAGTTTAAAATTACTTGAAATTGTATCTCTTGAGTGAAGAAATTATCTCATAAATTACATTAAAAACAAGAGTACCTTGGGGCGGAACAATATACGCCAGCCGAATGCCATATAGTGTTATATACTTTCTTAAATTGAAATAAGATCTGCATCATTAAAAGAGTGGTTAACCGACATGCTATAAAAATGTAGGAGAAAATCTCTGGATAAAAAAATCAAATACTGAAATGAACAAAGGGCAATAACTTTTGCAAAAAATTCGAACCAAAATTCATTTCAAGGAAACACAACAACATATCATGATTATTAGCCTACTAAGTTTCAAAGAAATCTGTCAAAAATGTAGGAGGAGATCTCTGGACAAAAAATCAAATACTGATATGAACAAAGGGCAATAACTTTTAAAAAAATTGTTGAATCAAATTTCTTTTAAGGGAGACGCAACTTCATATCACGATTATAATGTATACCAAGTTTCAAAGAGATCCGTTGAAAAATGTAGGAGGAGAATGCTGACAAAAATCAAATACTGAAATGAACAAAGGGCAATAACTTTTGAAAAAATTGTCGAATCAAAATTCTTTTAAAGGAGACACAACTTCATATCATGATTATAATGTATACAAAGTTTCAAAGAGATCCGTTGAAAAATGTAGGAGAAGACTGTCAGACAAACAAAAGTTTACGCCGGACGGACGGATGGACGGACAAAGCCATACCATAATACTCCAGTCAAATTTGACGGGCGTAAAACATGACATACACACCACAAACTGTTTTAAATTTATGATAAAACAAAACTGTCATCATATGGTTACAACTTGACAAATGTCATATTTAAATTACATATAAATAACAGGTTGACATATCAAGATTGCAACTTTCATTAAAGTGGAGACAACACCTTGAAGTATATATTGCACATCAAATCAACATTGTAGATATTGCTGACACATTATATAATTTTAACATAATTGTATACAGCAGGGCATATCAAGGCTATTCCATATTCCCTATTTTCACAAAATGTAAAGATCATATTAGAGTTAAATTCCTTCAATCTGATTGTCAAAAGGTTCTAATCCATATTTCTATAATCTTCATAAAAAGTCATGAGGTCATTTTTTTAAAAACTTGGTAAGAGGAATTCAAAGATGTACACCTTTTAATTTTCATCTCATTCTATCAAAGTTTGATAACTTCAAACTGTACTATTTGTTACATTTTTACCAGTGAAATGTTGAAAATGATTAATTTAATCACTTTTTCATATTTGACCAATCAAAACACTGCATTACAAACTACCATAAGAAAAAATACAATTGGCCCATAGGGTCAAAGTGTGGTAAACGTAACCTTTTAATCCCTATGTAACTTTAGTAAACTCAACCATGCATTGATTTGGATGAGTCTATATGGTTTACAGTGGGGAAGAGGTTGACAATACCACATACTTTAAGATCGCAATTCCGTGACAATATGCAGGCCCGAGAAAACCTGTCCATTTCACTTCCCATAATTATCAGATCTGTTACCTATCATGGGGGAACTATTTTCTGCGCACTTGTGGAAGATATATTTGGTATTACTGAAGACACTGCTAGATATTCTCTACATACAATACAAATCTGTCACACTCTTAAGAACGGTTGTCATACACATTTGACTGATCACAACAATAGGCTGTGTAGCGGAATTGTGATGGGTTAATCACCGGCGACCAGAAAGCTCAATTGATTAAAAGTCTGTGTAAGAGTTCGGGGCCCATATTCATGAAACCGTTCTCATGCTCAAGCATGGATTCTGTGCTCAAACTGATTTTCTTGTAAGTCGCTTAAATCATGCCAAACAATCAAAAAGTCAAATGTAAACATTGAAAACAGTATTTGGCTTTTAAGTCTCTTAATTTTTTCCCAAAATCATTGAAGAAATAAGATATCTTCATAATTTATAACGGGAACAAGAAATTAGGCTTGAGTACAAAATACATGCTTGAGAATGAGAACGGGCCCGGAAATCCTGGGTTCGCATCCAGGCCATGCACTCTCTTTCAGGCTGTTAAACAACGTATCGATAAAACAAACAGAAATTGTGAAACAGTCTTACCCAAAGGGAAAAATGAGTGGATCACTACTGTTGCTGTTGTACGTTTGATGTGATAATATATAAAATGCATTTCTTCACTGCCAAGGTAATTTGACAGCAGATTCTGGATAGTTATTCCAGCAGAAACAAACTCGGATGGCGGAGACATCAAACAGAATGAGAAAAAAACATAAAATAATGTGAATAGGACGTCAACTGTCGGCTGTGTCATACTTTTTTCCTTTTCGCGATAGTTTCAAACATGAAGAATTTGCTGTTTTTCTACGATAGAATTAACTTTCGTGTCATTATTTTTCTATTGATATACCAAATGAAACGCTTCACCCCGTCACATAAACTTACCTTGAAAAAAACGTTTTAGCGACTCCGCTGTCGAACCTTTCGATACATTCTATTGTTTTCTTCGATTATGACGAAAATCGAAAGTAGAGTTCCGAACAGCAAAATGGCAGCCTCCATAGAAGACAACGTGGAAATTCGACAAATCGACTTGAGTAAAGTATGTAGCCCGACGGTACCTATGTGGTAATTATCCATACATTTTTAGGTCACCTGAGCTTTGCTCAAATGACCTACTCTAATCATCGCTTTTCGTCCGTCGTCGTCCGCCGTGCGTAAACTTTTTTACATTTTCAACTTCTTCTCAAGAACCAGTGGATGGATTTTTTTCAAACTTGGTTAGAATCATTCTTGGTAGATGAGGCTTCAAAATTGTAAAATTGGGATTACTACCCCAACCCCTGGAGCCAGGGCGGGGCCCCAAAGGGAAAATTAACAAATATTTCAAAAATCTTCTTCTTCAGACTCAGAGGTACTACAGTCATTTTCTCGGCATGAAAAGAAGGAGATCATCAGGCGCTTTATTAAAATTGTAAATTTCAGGACCCCTGAGCTATCCGTTCTCCCTTGGAGAGGGGGTAAAGTTCACTATAGTTTATATAGGGAAGAACACTTTCGGGTATATTTTGGCAACTTTCTGTAGGAAATTATTTTTACTTGGTGAGAATTATTCTTTGAGGAAGATGGTTTAAAATTGTTAAATTGAAATTCCTACCCTAATCCTAGGGGCCAGGGCGTGGGCCCCAAAGGGAAAATTAACCAATATTTCAAAAATCTTCTCCTCCAGACTCAGAGGTACTACAGTAATTTTCTCTGCATGGAAAGAAAATCATCAGGGGCTTTATTTAGATTGTAAATTTCAGGACCCCCAAGCTATACGTTCTGCCTTGGGGAGGGGGTAACGTTTACTATAGTTTATATAGGGAAATAACACATTTGGGTATATTTTATCCATTTTCAGCAGAAAATTACTCAAACTTAGTCAGAATCATCTTTGGTGAATGAGGGTATTACATTGTAAAATTGGGATTCCTGCCCCATCCCCAGGGGCTAGGGCGGGGCCCCAAAGGGAACATTTACCAATATTTTCAAATTCTTATCCTTTGATGACTTGACAAGTATTGTATTTCACTTAGTTTATATACATGCTGATTTCCACATCACATCTAAACAATAAAATAAAGCTACCAGTACCTATGATATAACTCAGGTGACCGCTAAGGCCCTTGGGCCTCTTGTTTTCTGATATAGCAACTGATGCATTAGTTACTTGATAGATCCAGAGGAATTCCCTTAATTGCATCTAGGAGGTCTCTTGGAGATTTTTTTCTGAGTCACTTAAATCAGTTAATGTTTGTAAAGCTTAGCATGTGTATACAACTATATATATTTATATAAATATCCATACACCTTACAGCAGAAATACCTGATCTGACGAAAGTATCTCCGATGCAGAAGAGGGACTCCATATTAGTCACCTAAAATGATGATGCAGTCAAAACATGTGACGATGTGTAACAGGAAAGAGAATAGGGTTCGGGGTTGTTTCGCCCCAAAATCCTGTTCGCCTCATGTTGTTTTTAGGGCGAAACATTGTTTGGTATTTTCTTTCAATTTTAGTAGTTTTAGGTCACAAATAAAGTCTTCTTAGTCTTCCATATCATTTAAATCATTTTTTCTCAAAAAAATGTGTTTGTGTTGTTTTTAAGTGAGTTTGACAAACGGCAGCTGTGAAAGGCTGACTCCGCACTCACACAATGGCGTATATATATTTTTCTACATGAAATATACCTAACACCAATTGGAAAGTTATCAATAAATTTAGTTGATATATTTAAATATTAATTATTATATAATTAGCGTATAAATGTAAAACAAATTAGGGCGAAACAACCGAGGGTGAACAGGATTTGAGGGAAACAACCCATATAGTGCGAACGGATTTAGGGCGAAACAACTTGTTACCAGAGAAAAGTGTGCTTCCAAGTTCCACGGGGATCAAACCCTTAGATTGATCTCGAGATTCCTATAAGGACACTCTAACACTGAGCTAAAGGGAAATTCCCTCTATCTCGAAGCTAGAAGGCGAACTTGAGCCTATGTACAATTAAAATCTGCCAAACTGCGTACTCCCCCCTTTTAAAATGTGTTCACCCTTGAACACCACATCCCAGGTTCTAACTCCGTGTCACCAAAGGGAGGGCCACGAACACCATTTGTAACAGGAAAGAGAATAGTGTGCTTCCACCGGGGATCAAACCCTTGATCTCCAGGTTTCTAGTCGGACGCTCTACCACTGACCTAAATGAAAATTCCCTCTAGCCGGAAGCTAGAAGGCGACCTTAATCCTATGTACAATTAAAGAGATACATATAGAACCAGACATTGGCAACTCATGCAAATCCCACAATAGCATGCAGTATTGTTATCGTACATTTGTAGATATGTAGCAAGACTAATTAAGTGAGTGGCCGTACAGTTAAAGGCAGAATTAGCTTCAAATTTCTTAGTGTTTTATAGTGATGACCTTGATACAGAGTTAAAGATTGATCATGGCCACAGGTATTGGTGACTATTTCTTTTTAAATGTAACTCACCTTGCCCTTGCCTAAAGTGGCTTCGTTCTCATTATGTTAAATAAATCCTCATAATTTTAAAGTTCAATTAATAATTTTCTAAGTATACAGAATTTGGGATGAAAAACAGTATATTATATTAAAGGACAACAATTAAAAAAAGATAAATTGTCAAACAGTTTAAAAATTGGCCATCAAGAAAAAAATGTAGTTAAGCATACAGTAAAACCCCGCTAACTCAAACTTGAAGGGTCCAGATCAAAAGTTCAAGAATATATGGTAATCAACGAATCCGAGGTTCTACCGACATCGTAATTTTTTTATCAGGTGGGACAACAGACAATACGAGCATTGCAAATATCGCGGTTAGTAGATAATAGAAGTAAAAAGAAGTTTGATTAAGATGACAGCATTTAATAAGATTTAAAATAGCAAAACAATGAAAACATATAGCCACCGATATTAAGAAAGGAAATAAAATTAAAAATCTGCATGTGTAACATACTTGTCGTTTTGACATATATAGTCCGCCATACTGTAATCAGCTACATTAATTTTACAAAATATCAAAACTTCGATCATTTTAAAATGAAGAAAATCTTGAATCCTTCCTGTCATAATGTTGATTGATAACGAAATTAACAATCACAAAGTATTCAAGTTTGAATATCTTTTAAATTAGTCAAGAATCTGCTATGTTTAATATTGCCATGCCGACACCTGTATAAGCACAATGAGCTTGGATCCCAGTCTGTGCCTTGAGACATGTCGACGGCAGTGCCGGTGCGATATACAAGGTAAAATATCTGTCGGGCGTGACAGGTCACACCCTTTCGACGAATAGATAGGATTAATACCATGACCATGAAGAGTTAGGGACAGATTTTTGTTTGAGAAATACAGGGTATTCAAGGAATAACGGTTCGACTAATCTGGGTTTACTTTACAAAGAATATGTATGAACTCCGTTGGGACCAAACGAACTGCTTCATTTGGTATCAGGTGTTGAGTGCATGTATTGATGTATAAAGATTGATTTTTATTATAGGGTAAAGGCCTCTTTGCTAGTAAAGACTTCAAGAAAGGTGACATATTATTTGAGGAACGGCCAATTGTATCTTCTCAGTTTCTTTGGAATGAGTTTTACAAGTATACAGCCTGTGAATACTGTCTGAAGTCTTTAGAGACGGCCGAGGAACAATGTCAACGTTTGACAGAAAACCCAGGTGTGAATCTGCCCTACCCCGAGTGTTGTGAGGCCAAGCCTACTCAGTATGTGATGTGTCCACAATGTCAGGCAAGTAATAGGACATTTATCAAATACCTAGTTCACCTAGAATAAAGTTTAATGTCCAACTGCCTTTAACTTTTTTCTTTTAAGAACTTCTTAAAACCATAACATATAAGGTCAGGATATTTTGTATGTAGCTTGCTGTGGGAAGGGATATCAATTCTGTTCAAGTTCATAACTTTGATGTACGTTCAATGTTACGGAGGTAAAATGAGTCAAAACCATTACATCAAATGAAAATGATGTATATCTTGCTTGGATGAAGGATTTTAAGTTTGTTTAAAGTAGTTTGAAGATAAGTAAAATTTTATTTTGTAATGTTCTTGTATTGATTTAGGGTCAGATTTACCAAGAGCTTTTAAAGCATACAAGCATATATAAATGGATTCAAGTGGTTGGTTAGAAATTAGAGACCTTGATAAATACTTTTAATTTAAATTGCTCTATTTTACTTGTACAAACTCTTTTATGAAATGACATTTGAGCTTTATACATCTGTTCAGGTTGTGTACTGTTGTGATGAATGTCGAATGGCCGCATGGACCGAGTACCATAGGACGTTATGTATGGGACCATCACGACAAGATGGAGAACACCCTCTTGCACGACTTGGAGAGGCATGGAGGTACGTCAATGCTTATCATTGATGTCAGTTGAGTAGATTTGAACCAGGATATACCATGTGTAACATCTACATATGGTAGTGCAATGAAGATCATTGTCAATGTATTGGTAAGCCAGATAAGATAATCTATTCTAGCTCTCAATATCAGAGGGCAAGGTAAGTATTACATGTAGATATAATGAAAGTACGGTAATTGGTTTAAGAAACTTTTAGATAATTTATTTTATATTTTTGTTTTATCTTGTTGTTTGTTAGCTTCTCCAATTTTTTAGAGGAATATTAGAAAGATTTTATGTTTTTGTTTATCTTTTTGCAGAAATACACACTATCCTCCCGAGACATCTAGTATCATGCTTTTGGCCAAAATGATAGCTATGGTCAAACAGGTGAGAACACTTTCTATGTAGTGACTAACATCACAACGGTTACACTGTACCTAGATCTAAACACCTATTGTAACAAGGTTTTCCTTTAAAATTTATATCATTATTGTGTGAATTATGTATAGTACAATAGATAAAATTCAGCTTATTTTGCCTATTGGCTATTGTATGTACTTTAAAAATCTGTTCGTTATCTAAAGATATATTTAAATTCTAGAATAACATTGTGTTAGATATATCCTTATGCAGCAGATCCAATAGATCATAAGGGTCTTCATTTAATTGTTTTCTTTACTCTGAAAACAGTACCTGGGCTTCGTAAACATTAAAATTTAATGTAAATTTCAGGTTGATGATAAATCGTCTGTGATATCAGCTTTCTCTCAGTTTGTCAACCTACCTGTTAACAAAGAGGAGGAGATAGCACATAAACTGCTGGGGGAAAACTTCAAGGTGAGCTTTCTATAAAAAAACAGAGATACAAACAGTCCGCTGTAACCTTGTAATGTATAAAACTTAAAGTCTTATGCCTTCCAGTAATGTCTACTTTTTCAAAAAAGTTGAGTTATTACATAGTTTTATAAAGTGGCATTCCTTGTGGATGATTTTGCAAAGCTTTTTACTAAAATAGGATAAGTAATCAAAAATTGATTTAAATTTCATTCCATGTACTAGATAGGTTTATTTACAGAACATGTGGCATCACGTATTTATCAATGAAATAAAATGTAGTGTTAATAATTGATCACATTGTAACAGCAATGTATGGGGGACTTTTTTCCCCCTCTGACACATTCAACTAATTAAAAGATGATGGCTTTCAAGTGTGAACATGGTTGCAGATAATGCTTTTCTTATCAAAAGTATAAAGTTAGGTATATTTATATATTACTAGCAACCATTGGAACTGCTAAGACAGATGTTGACAGAGTCTCTGTTTGAAGAAAATGTCCAGCAGGTAGGATTTCTGGCGTATCTCTCACTGTATGCAACTGCTTGACTTCACCAACATTTAAGGAATCCACATGTTCAGAACAATATTTATTGACTTCCCCAACATTTAAGGAATCCACATGTTCAGAACAATATTTATTGACTTCCCCAACATTTAAGGAATCCACATGTTCAGAACAATATTTATTGACTTCCCCAACATTTAAGGAATCCACATGTTCAGAACAATATTTATTGACTTCCCCAACATTTAAGGAATCCACATGTTCAGAACAATATTTATTGACTTCCCCAACATTTAAGGAATCCACATGTTCAGAACAATATTTATTGACTTCCCCAACATTTAAGGAATCCACATGATCAGAACAATATTTATGATTTAACATTGTTTTGCTGATACCTAATTAAAATTTGTGAAGCTGTATTCTCTAAATATGTGTCTTGAAAAGTCAATTTTGTAATCAAACTACAGATTATTCTGCTTGCTTAAAACCAAGAACCTTCTGTTGCTTACCATAAATATTCACTAATGCAATGATGACCATTATTTGAATAATAATTTGATGGAAGCATTAGTTGTTATTAAATCTATAGAAATTACAGTAAAGTTCAGAAGATTTACAGGTTTAATTTAAATATGGTAATATTTGAAATAGATAACTACCGGTGTAAAACTTTATCTGATGCTGTCTACACTAGTGTAATGGAAAATTGGATCTATTCATGTAAATTCTATGTTTACTCTATTCACCCTTGAGCAAGAGGGTGAATTTGACATGGGGTGAGTATTGTGAAATAAATCATTTATGAAATTTTAGTACAACAGGAAGATAAAAGAAACATTGGGCAAATATCACAGTTCACAGTGTAATGAACTGTTTGCTCATTTCAGTGGTACACACCTGAAGGCTTCCGCTCACTGTTCGCCCTGGTTGGAATGAATGGACAAGGAATTGGCTCCAGGTAAACTTATACCATGTTTGCAAAGAATTAGTACCCCCGATCAGGCTACCACTTTATTACACATTTGCAACAAAAACATTACGTCCAACCAGGCCACCACTGCAGGTATCAAAGCCGATAGGCCTTTTTTTGTAGACTCTGGTACATATTTGTATCTGTATTCAATTTACCGGTAATTTCATATTTTATTCTAGCATTTATTGGAGAATTAAAGAATGAGTCTTCTTGTTAAATACATATGCAAGGCAAATTAAAGGGTCTTGAATTTTGTATTCAATAAACATTATTCCCTCAGATGTCATCAGTAGCCAATACATTTTACCTATTATTCCCTCAGATGTTATCATGCAGTAGCCAATATATTTTATTTAATCGTATTTGATTTTCTTGGGGAAATTTGCATGTTGGTATTACACAAAAGAATTTTCTCATAAGAGGAATTCTGACTAATTGTCCTTTTGTTGTGTTACTTGCAGTGCAATAAGTGTGTGGGTTAAGAACTGCGAGAAACTTTCATTGTCCGACGAGGAGAAACAGAAACTGGACGGCTTCATAGACCAAATGTACGAGGATTTGGACCGAGGTACAGTTATCCCTTAATTTTTGGCTACGGAATGAAAGGGTTCATCATTTTTATAACCTTGGCTTATCAGTCACACTCTAATGGTGCTAGATGTTAGTTTAAGTTTATATAACTTAAAAACATAGACAGCAGCAATCATACACATTTTAAAATGAACAGTTTGACTTGTGTTTACCTGTCTGGCCATTTCTTGACTGTAATGAACCGTGTAATTTGTGTTTCAGTGTTGGGGACATTTCCGGACTGTAATGTACGATGTAATTTGTGTTTCAGTGTTGGGGACGTTTCTGGACTGTAATGAACCGTGTAATTTGTATTTCAGTGTCAGGGACGTTTCTGGACTGTAATGAAACGTGTAATTTGTGTTTCAGTGTCGGGGACGTTTCTGGACTGTAATGAACTGTGTAATTTACGTTTCAGTGTCGAGGACATTTCTGGACTGTAATGAACCGTGTAATTTGTGTTTCAGTGTCGGGGACGTTTCTGGACTGTAATGAACCGTGTAATTTGTATTTCAGTGTCAGGGATGTTTCTGGACTGTAATGAACGATGTAATTTGTATTTCAGTGTCAGGGACATTCCTGGACTGTAAAGAACCGTGTTATTTACGTTTCAGTGTTGGGGACGTTTCTGGACTGTAATGAACGATGTAATTTGTATTTCAGTGTCAGGGACATTCCTGGACTGTAAAGAACCGTGTAATTTGTATTTCAGTGTCAGGGACATTCCTGGACTGTAATGAACCGTGTGTAATTTGTGTTTCAGTGTCGGGGACGTTTCTGGACTGTGAAGGATCGGGACTATACAGGTTACAAAGTACATGTAGGTATCAGATTAATCTACAACAAACACTGGCTAAGGCAGCTCTGACTTTGACTAGAGTTAAAATAACCTAAACAATGGGTCTAGTATAAGTAGCAACTTTCCAAATCAAATGATGAATTTGTTCATTGAATAAAAAGATGGTTCAGAATAAGAGGATCACAGCTGGTGTATCAAAATGCAGTGTTTATATTGCCACTTTAGTTTAATAAGTTGGGATTTTCGTTGTATCTGGCCATGGTTTCTTCTGAAGCTAGCGAGGTCGTAACTTCACATAATGATCTTTTGTATTGAAACAATCATACAGTTTTACAGTTGTATAAAAAATATTGCTGTTCATGTTTTGTAAGGTAATCACAGCTGTCTACCCAATGCGGAGATAACCTTTCCACATAACAACCATCGCCTGGCGTTAGTGGCAACAGAGGACATACAGATAGGGGAGGTAAGTTATCATCATCTCCACTCAGACCACTACCTCAACAAATGATGTTACTGAGAGATAGGTGAGGTAGGTTATCATCATCTCCACTCAGACCACTACCTCAAAAAATTATGTTACTGACAGATAGGTGAGGTAAGTTATCATCATCTCCACTCAGACCACTACCTCAAAAACTTATGTTACTGACAGATAGGTGAGGTAGGTTATCATTATCTCCACTTCAAAATTTATGTTACTGACGGATGGGAGAAGTAGGTTTTCATCATCTCCACTACCTCAAAAAAATCTGTTAATGACACTTCTCCAAGACACCCAAGTGAGCCATATTTATAGGAACAAACAAGATGTCTAGATTAAGTAATTGTCCAGATTAATTGACATGACTTGTAACTTAATGTTATTTCATTCATATAAGTAACAGGAAGCAAGTTTTATGGATTACCCAGTTTTTCATTGACATTTGTATTTTACTGTAATTTTATGTAGCTCCATTAAACTTTGACAATGTTTGTTGTGATGACCCAGCTATTTTACATTTTACTGTTAAGTGTTTACATGCAAAACAATACTAATTTGTGAATTTGTATGTTGCTATAGCTAGGTCAAGGGGATTACATACTTCTGTTGGAGTATATACCTTAATACAAGTTCGTGATAAAGCCATGAAAATAAATTAACATAACAAACCCCGTGTCTGCTGGTAGATGCTGATGTGTCTCCTCTAAGCATCAACAGGGTTTGCCTTCATGTCTAAAACAGTTACGCTAGATATTACTCATCCTGGGGGAGCCAAAGTAACAGACTTGTTATCATATCCAAATGTCATTAAATAACATAGAAAAGGAACAGACAATGACCTAAGTGAATCAGACGTACCTTCAGGCGGCTCTGTTTATGTGATTCACGTTTTAGATAAAGGTTACACACATTCTAAAAATCTGTATATGTCACTTGCACTCCAATTGAGGCTGTATTTTTGAAGGCTTTTCTTTCGTTAAATATCAAGAATTCCTTGGTGATACATAAACATCATCATTCCCCGAGTGTGGATCAGTTTGAACCGTTTTCTGGGTTAATTTCATTTGTGAAATTCTAGAATATGTAAATAAACATGTGTGTTTTCTTAGTTCATGTGCATGTATCCCTTATCTTCTGTGGCATTAAAAGTTTACACTTAGGAAATAGATTTTGAAGGTTATCGTTTTTAAGGTAATCTACTTGATTGTTTACTTTGTGTGGGTTTACAGGAGATCTGTATATGTTACCTGAGTGAGTGTGACATTGGGCGTAGCAGACACAGCCGACAGAAACTTCTCAGGTAATCCATGATAGTACATGTACCACTGATATTAATTAACATTGATTGGTGACAGTGATACTGTACTTACATTGACTGTAATACTAGTCTGTGATAATCTAGTAATTGTCATGTCACCCCCTTTGTGAACATGTTTCAACCCATTTGTTGTTGTTCTTGTCACTATTTGTTTGGACCATAACCCTTAAATTTTGACTTTGGACCTCTTAACTTTATGGATATACAGGATTATATATCGGGCATCATGGAGTGTCACATCATAAATTTTGGACCAGTTTAGGGCTCTATGGCCCCTTACTTCAAGAGTTATGGCCCTTCATTCATTTTCTTTATTCAGGCTACATTTCCTTCACTTAGAGTCACAAAGGTTTGTAGCTTTTATACTACATTTGGGGTCCACAGCCTGTAACATTACAGTTATAGCCCTTTGTTTATGTTTTTTTTTGTCTGGATTATAATTCTAATAATTTCTGTCTTCAAAAGTTATATTGGATATTTAATGTATTTATAGAGAAAATTACCTGTTCCACTGTGGATGTGCCAGATGTCTAGCAGAAGCTGATGATGAAGATGTGACATCAGAGGAGGAGGAGGATGAAGAGGAAGAGATGACAGAATAGAGGAGTCTATGTGATGTTAACAAGAGAAGAGCATGCTGACAAAGTACAGGCCTGTAATTCTTCCTTTGTTCATGTCAGCCTCTTAGATCTAGAGCTGATATGGTGAGAGTTCACATGAACATTTTCAAATATGGACATACCAATACGATGTAGGAACTGCACATTGTCCTTATGTAAACCTAACATTGACAGAAGTGTGGCTGCATCAAGAATAAATTGTGATGAAGGTCATTATGATATCATAAAGGCAAAACAGGACTATCTGATTGATCTTTGACTGTCTGTTTACAATTGTATATACTCATCAGTAATCTGTTAGAACAAATATGTATGCTTTGAAAAAGTTGACAGAATGATGCATTTAATATTACTGACTGGGCTTTTCTTTCTAGTTATTATACCCTCTGCAATGAAATTAAGGGCTATACTGGAATCAGCTTGTCCATCCACCTGTTCCTAGACATGTTTTTGTCCATCTTGCAAATTCCAACATGCTTTCACCTCCGAGCATATGTCATGACAAAATTGAAGGCACAAAATAAACTATTGGTTTCAGGTATAATCAAGTGACCCGAGCATTCACTAGGCTAATAACTGTCCTTTTAGCGTTATGCTGCCGCACAATTGTTTTGATGTACAAACTAGTCTTGTATCATTGACAAGGGGGCAGGTACAGAGCCTTCAGTTTTAATATCCCAGGGGTGCAGAGAACATAAGTACATGTAACCACTAGAATTTCAAGAATTATTTTTGTCCTGACATGTCATTTGGTTTCTATCCTATTAACACAATATAAAGTTTTGCAGATATATCTAGAATACTGGTGTCATTGTTATTGACAGAGTTATTGCCCTTGTTGTACTTGCATTCTGATGGTGATATTGCCACAATGAGAGATCAAAGATTATTTGTGTCCTTATCCACAGCAGATGGTGTTCTGTGTACCCTTATCTCAAGGTCAAGGTGTGTGATGAAAAAAAAACTAGGGGACATGTATTTTTATACATTATTCCTCAATAAATAAATACATGGTTTAATTTCATCACACAAATATGATTATGATATGTTATTAATGAACTGTATCCTTTACTGTATCTAGGATTTATGAAGAAAAGAAGAACTATATTCTGATCAGTATGTGTGATCAGGGTTTGTGAATTCAGATGCATTTATTTACTGGTTAATATGAAATAAATGTGACTATATGTAGAAATTAATTATATATAGATATATTTATATATATGAGCAAAACCTAAACACAAGTTTATACATTCTTATAAACATTGTGTTTATGGTAATGTCATCTAATATTACTTCCCTGTTCCAAGTTAATGTTTTCATGAACGGTGGACTTTTTGTATGTTTTAAATTTCATTTTTTACTTTGAATAGATTCTCTACCAGAACGTTTGTAAGTAGACCTAAACAATTACTGTATACCAATACAACATTGAGAGGTCTGCTCTGACTTTAAGCCAAAGTAGATTTGAAGCTGAAGTAAGTTTACCATTAATGTTGTCTTAATTGTACTTTCACTAGACATTTCCCTGTGATACTGATATATACTGATTGTACTGATGGGCTGGGTGTAATGCACACTACGTAATAAAGACAAAATGACACAGGTGATTCCGAGTTTTTTTAGTACGGAATATTACAATGTAAGCTCATTATTAAGACCTACACTAACAGGAGTGAGAAAATGGCCAAACCTGGGCCCGTATTCATGAAAATTTGCTTATACTCAAGCATGGATTTTGTGTTCCAGACAACTTTCTTGTAATTTGATAAATCATGTAACAGTCGTAAGGCTTTGAAAACATTGGTTGGCATTTCATCTCTTCACATTCTTTCAAGTCATAACCAAATGTGAGTTTTTAAGAATTTCACAGAAACAAGAAATTGGGCCTAAGCACAGAATCCGAGTTTGAGTATGAGAGTTTTATGAGTAGGGGCCCAGAATTCATCAAGGAACTTGAGATCTCTGAACACTCCCAGAGTCTACCTGTCCATCGGCTGTGGATTGTCTCCTTCAGACATTTGCTAAGAGCCAAGACACAATAATGGTCCAGGATTGAGAAAAAGAAACAAGCAGACTGGGGTTTCTGAATTCTGAAGTCTTAGATGATTTAGGTAGATAGAATTGTACAAATAATTAAAGCAATTTATTTTGTTTGTTTTATTGGAAGCTTCAGCAACAGATTTACAAATCAACAATCTGTAACATAACAGCAGCTTATGTCGAAACTGACACGGACGTAGTAACATCGACAGGTGTGAAATCACAGTACAAAGTCATAACCACACTTAAATGTATACCGGTTACCTGTTAATTACAGGTGTGACAAAATATGACATGAGAAAGACACCTTCATTAAAACATTAACATATGTATAATGATTAATACTAAATCTAATATCATAACAATATGGGAGAGATACTATATAAGTCTAATATCAGAATAACAATATAGGAGGGAGTTATCTACCTACACACATTTTATATATATATTTCTCCTACTGGACCTAATCACCTTTTCCTAAGTTAATATATTTAACATTCATTCAATGTCTTTCCTCGGGAAGTCTTATCTAAAGACTGTATATAAATATTGTAATGACAAATGTTACTATACAGCTAAAAGTTGATACCCTAGATTTACTGACAAGAGCTTGAAAGATTCAGCAGAAACCCTCATTGCTGGTTGCACCGTCACCTGTAGCTGGACATTAGTGGTGGAGGAGAGTGATGGAGGTGATTGGGCCCTAATCACCTCAACATGACACTCGGTCTATACCACTATAACGTACAGGGACGTGTGACAATGTAACCTGGAGAGCACCTGCTGATGTATACATAGAGCAATTGTCAATATCTCAAATATTTCATAAAATTATACCCAAAGAAGCTATGAATTAATTCATTGGAGAAAATTGGATTGAAAGCAATATAGGTAAGTTGAGTTGAATAGGAGGTGATCGTTGTTTATACATTGTGTATTTGAGAGAAAATTCTGAATTAATTTTTTGCTCTTTTATATCAGTTATATCACCTCAAAGTTTTGGTGACAGCGATCAGGTCTTCACGTTTTCATACAGCACACTAGATTCATGAGCATTATAACATTTTTTTTCCATGGAAGATCAGGAAATGAAATTTATTCAGTAACTGATTTAAGAGAAGTAAACTGATTAGGTATAGAATTATTTTAGAGAAATGATGGAATACAAGAACTTTTGAGGCATGGAGATACTAAACCTTTTGGCAGAATTCATGGGGAACTGGTCCCAATCCTTCCTTTTCAGCACAAAAATTATCAAAACTATTTAACACTGTAACCATACATGTATATGGAACACACAGGAAATAACTAGCTATCTCTTAACTCAAATATTATGATGTCACTTTCTACAGCGCAACATTAAATCCTAAATCCAATATAACTAAGTATCCCATAACTACAATATCTTAGGTTTCACATACCCAGCCTGTGGTTAATGTGTTTCTGATAACTTCACAGTGAGATACTACAATATCTTAGGTTTCACATACCCAGCCCATGGTTAATGTGTTTCTGATAACTTCAGTGTGATACTACAATACCTTAGGTTTCACATTCCCAGCCCATGGTTAATGTGTTTCTGATAACTTCACAGTGAGATGTAACATTATGTGGTATAACATTATGTGTGGTATAACATTATGTGGTGTAACATCACAATACTTTGCATTGTCCCACTTGCAATATGTCACCATGCCTTGTATACACCGCATATGCAGAATCGTGTATCAAATTTTCTACCAATCAGATAACTGAAATAATAAACTAAGTACCATATACAAAAAATAGCTTTTTTTTTCAATATGTAGGTTATGGGATAGACCAAACAATTATCCACCTTCTGAAAATTATGATATCCAATCTTATATCTATTGCTTCATGAAGCTTACAGTTTGACTTGAGAATTAACTCACTGTATCTGATATCAATCATGATGAATATATACAAGTCACTAAGTGGTGACCCTCATTATAACATGTGTTTATCAACCTACAACAACAAAACACAACATTACCTTTAGTTTAAACCAAGCTACTATAACAAGCATGCATCTAACAACTTCTGGCAGGGATTAAGTCATGTGAACTACACAGTCTAGCTCATGTAGCTTTTTAGGTCACCTGAGCTTTGCACAAGTGACCTATTCTGATCGCTTTCCATCCGTCATGCGTAAACTTTTTAAATTTTAAACTTCTTCTCAAGAACCAATGGATGGAATTTTTTCATACTTTGTCAGAATCATCCTTGGTAGAGGAGGCTACAAAATTGTAAAATTGGGATTCCTACCCCTGCCCCTGGGGCCAGGGCGGGGCACCATAGGAAAAATTAACCAATATTTCAAAAATCTTCTTCTCGTGACTCGGAGGTACTACAGTTATTTTCTCTGCATAGATGGAAAGATCATCAGAGGCTTTATTTAAATTGTAAATTTCAGGACCCCCGGGCCATCTTTTCTCCCTTGGGGTGGGGGTAAAGTTTACTATAGTTTATATAGGGAAATAACACTTTTCGGTATATTTTGACAATTTTCTGTAGGAAATTATTCTTACTTTGTGAGAATCATCCTTGGAGGATGATAGTTTTCAAATTGTAAAATTGGGATTCTTGCCCCAACCCTAGGGGCCAGGGCGGGGCCCCAAAGGGAAAATTAACCAATATTTCAAATCTTCTTCTCCTGACTCGGAGGTACATTGTACTACAGTCAATTTGAGTTCATGGATAGAAAGATCATAAGGGGCTTTATTCAAATTGTCAATTTCAGGACCCCCGAGCCATCCATTCTCACTTGGGGAGGGTGTAAAGTTTACTATAGTTTATATAGGGAAATAACACTTTTGGGTATATTGTATCCATTTTAAGCAGAAAATTAATCAAACTTGGTCAGAATCATCTTTGGTGGATGAGGGTATTACTTTGTAAAATTGGGATTCCTGCCCCATCCCCAGGGGCTAGGGCGGGGCCCCAAAGGGAAAATTTACCAATATTTTAAAATTCTTATCCTATGATGACATGACAGGTTTTGTATTACCTTAGTTTACATGCTGATTTCCATATCACATCTAAACAATAAAACAAAGCTCCCAGTACCTATGATATAACTCAGGTGACCGCTAAGGTCCTTGGGCTTCTTGTTAAGTTATATAAATGTTACTGTATCTCAAATTGAAAAGATGTATGTGATAATATTGATCGCAAAGTTAAAAGAATTGCATCAACATAAACTACTTCCACTGAAACAATTAGGAGCTGTTGAAGAATTATATAGAATGTAATATCATTTGTTATTAAATTCAAAATTGTATAATCAATAATAAATACCACATATATACATACAAGGATATACCAGGGAAGCATCTCAATTATAATTTAGTAAAGAAAATAACCTACACAAAGAAAACATTTGAGTGATAATAATATACATAAATATAATCTATTTGTGACATTTTGTTTATACTGTTTCGGTTTTATTGTAAATATTTTAGAGATAGGTTTTTATTTTACTGATTCTTTTAATCATTTTACTCCAGGAAATCACGTTTCAAATCCAATACCCTAATGCGATGGTATACTGTAATTCCTGTTTGCTGCCTAACGTAAGGGGAGATAATCCAACTATTTCACATTACATGTACCGGGTCGGGTATTCAGAAAATGAAGTCTACCAGTTTTAGCAATTATATCATCCTTTCTTATACACATTTTTATTCATAAATACTTAACATGATTAAGAACATACAATCGACTCTGGGATTTGGCACTTTTAAGTTATATTCAATAACACTGATTCCTACATACAATCAGTATATTCTATACTTTAAAAGAATAATTAAAAATGGGGAACCCTTTAGATTCAAATAATGATAAACCCGTACTTCAAATCTGCTCCTTATAAGTGTGGTTTTTAAAACTATAGGGATTCCTAGCTGGTGTTAAGATACAAAACCCATTACGAACCCTCACTAAATTCTCATTTCAAATTAATAAATTTGGTATTTGGTGTATATCTTCTCTTCTTAAACTAATCAGCCTGGTGCATAATATTTGTATTTTAAAACTTTGTTTGCATTAAAATGTACCGTAAGTAATTAATATCATGAGACTCTCTTTATTTTCCATATATGTAAATTGTCATATCACTCGATTACTCACTTACTATTTAACAAAGAGATTTGTTCGAGGCTGCATGTATTCCAAACAACTGGATATTGATGTATAGCTTTTACATAGAACTAAATTAAATGGTGGAATAATAGATGTTTCTGATGATCAGCTTTAGTCAGACCAGCACTTTTCTTTTAAGCTTGGTGTTCTACAATTTATTTACTTAAGTATTATAAAATTTCTGAATAATCTTGATATTATTCAATGTAAAGAATGAAATACTACAAATCATGGTAATAGTCTTTCAAATGTTGATCATATCTTATAAGCAAAGTTTTAAATTTACTTCACTGCAACAGTACATTAAAAAGCATTACACACTGGATGGGTACTGCAGTAGTGTAAAGGATGTTTCACGCAGTGGTATAAAGTGTTATTACATGAGTAATCTGATACTCTCAAAGTGCAGCAACAGTATGACAAATACAATACAGAGCAAGCGATGCACCAGACCGCGCGGCCTTAGTCATTGGTGTTTCTTACAGGTGATCCATTTTCTGGTGAGGGATCCCACGGGACAAGTTGTACTGCAATGTATAAATGATGTTTAATACAACATGTCATCCACAAATAAGTATTCCCTTGGATATATCTATAAATACACTAAATTATTTACCTTGGGTATCTATATATAAGCCAAAGGATTTACCTTGGATGTATCTATATATAAGCTAAGATGTCTATATATAAGCCAAAGGATTTACCTTGGATATCTCTTTATAAGCCGAGGGAATTACCTGGGATATCAATTAAACACTTCGGGATTATCTTGGATATCTATAAATAAACCAAAGGATTTACCTTGGATATCTATAAACAAACAAAAGGATTTACCATGGATATCTATAAATAAACTAAAGGATAACCTTGGATATCTATAAATAAACTAAAGGATTACCTTGGATATCTATAAATAAACTAAAGGATTACCTTTGATATCTATATATAAACTAAATGATTAACTTGGACATCTATAAATAAACTAAAGGATTATCTTGGATATCTATAAATAGACTAAGTTGTCTAAAGTTTCTATAAATAAAGTCAACAACAATTTCTACATATTCATCTAATAGGTGCCCATGGATACATAAACTAGGTATCTTCCAATGATATTTTTTAAATGTAATTTCCCAGGATATCTACAAATAAGAAGGTTTCGCAAGATATCCCAATACACAATATCTCTTACCCTGTGAAAACGTTTTTTCCATTGATCAATTTTTCCAAGTGAAATCGATACAAGTTCTAATTGTTTTTGCAAGTAATCTCTTAAATGAATGCAATATATTCACCAGTGATATCTCTTAACTGAACTAGATGATTCCCAAATGGTATCTATAAATGAGCTAAATGTCTCCTGATGATACACTACTTATTTGCTCTATTCATGAAATCTTAGTGGACTTTTTCAACTGTCTATAAGGATAATTTACATAACTTTCCTTAGATGCAGTAATAAAGAGAAATAATTTCCTAAGAAATCAATTATGACATACTGACAATGACACCGATTCACAGACAACAACTGGTCATCACCATCCATCAAAGTCAGGGATTAGAACTGGATATGATTACAAGGAAATCTGTGACACAACAGTTTGTGAGGTCATGATTTATCTAATTTGCCCAAAATGCTCACAAGAAAACAGGTTATTAGTAGATTTAGTAAGGAAAATTATAATTTCTAAAGAAGAGTTATATACATGATATTTATACATAATGTGCCATTGCATGGGGATTGATCAGGAACACTCGACTAATTATAGAGGTAACCCTGTGTTTGAAATCATTGAGACTGACAGGGTTGGTGACTACAGGACAAATCTATAGTTCACCAAACAAGGGAACGTTCGACTGGAGAAAGATCACCTTTGTGTACTGATTTACACTTGACCTTGATGAACAGAGGCTGAATATGAAAGTTGACCTTTGATTACAAGGACACTGTCTCTTTGTTGCACTTGCCAATTACCTTGATGAATATATGGCTTGGCAATATTTTGATCTGTTGACTGTTGAGAAAAAGGATATCATCGTACAACTCATGCTGAGACCTAGAAATACTAATATAGCTAAAAAGCATTGAATTTGTAACCCTTTTTACCAGGTAAGCTATCTGATATGACACTTATGACGAGAACTAATATCATTCAATTTAGAAATAAGTAGATTGAATATGAAATTTGAGTTCCAACACAGATTATTTTGGCATTATGTATTGATTGTGTATTTTGGAAAACATTGCTATAAATAGACCAGCGGTTATGGAAGCTTCCTGATTACCTGATACTAATGCTGTTCATATACTCAGATTTTTAATTTTTACATTTAAAATAATGAAATGAAATCTATACTAACTATATTTGTCTTTGTTACATGTATATTATGCAGTCAGTATTTCATTTTTACCTCTCTTATATAATTGTGGACCATGAACAAAAGTTTGAGATAAGCTAACGAAGGCAATACATGGTTTGGAGATATCGGATTAAATTTACAAGTACCATCGCGGTAATATGGGCCAAGATTTCACTAGACGTTAAACAAGTGATTGAAGCTGTCTGTATTCATAAGACCATGCACGGTTATACAAGTATCGCTCTGTTATATGATGATTAATTTACACATTACAAAAATATACTAAACGAAAAGTCAGAGGAAGATAGACTTACATAATTAACAAGGCCAGAAAGGGGTACATTTTAAAAATGTATGTTGACTAAAATAACTCTGACACATATCTGTCCAAATATCACCAATAATGTAACATTGTTACAAACTTCCATACCTTACCTGACCTGTTACCATCAGTAGAATAATAACAAAGACCTGAAAACCTAGGTAACACATTAACAAGTAACGACAATAATATGTAAAAACTGAGGCAGGTAGAAATTGCTGATTACAATATCATACATACATAAACATTAAAAATTACTATCAACTATATACACCATGGAGACTGAGAGGCACCTGTCTAATGTAATGAATACATGTTAATAAATCTGTAATCTTACTGCAGTCCTATAGTAAATCAACAGCTATAGTAATACTTACAGGTATAGCACTGTATGAGAGGTGGGCTTTACAGTAGGAATCAACTCACATGATGTCGGAAGGTGACATCCCATTTTTTAATCAGATAAAAATTGTGTTAACATCAGGGATTTCCCCTTTTTCTTTAAACATGGATTCTTATAACTTGATCAAGGGTACAATGGTTCACTACCCCTTAGCCCCTATATGTTAAATAAATACTTTACAGATATTTTAAGAGGTACAAATGTATAAGCTAAATGAGGTAGGTTAAAGACTTGAAGATTGAGGCAAAAAATTGTATATTAAAAAGTGCAACGCTAACAATCACAACAATGCATACAATAAAAATAAGAGCTATACACAAATAAAATATTAAAGATTTCAAAAATTAAACAGCTAAACAGAAGTTTGCTTGTAAAGGTTTTTTCACTTGGTCATGGAAATCAGCTGACAATAGAGATATTCATTTAAATAATTGGCCAATTTTGTATTGGATTTATTGAAGCAGTCCATAGTCCCCCACCTTCTGACAATTCTTGTATCAAATATGAACAAAGGGCTATAACTCTATATACACTGGACACAAGATCTGATTTCAGTATGCAACACTCCACCATTCCAAGAGGTTCCCACATATCCAATTTTACAATTGAGGGTGACCCACTCAAGGAAAATGTGTCAAAAGGTAAACAAGAGGTCCATGGGCCTTAACGGTCACCTGAGTCCTACAGTATTTATTTTTGTTGTTGAAATATGTACCAATTTGAGTAAAAAAATGTTAAGTATAACGTTAACTTAAGTTTGTCAGGACCATGAGCTGATCATTCCTAGACCGATTTTCAGTTAGATCGGCCTATTAGAACTTTGAAATAGGTATTTTCAAAATAGCGGCCATGGCAGCCAAATCGTGTTTCTGATCGACCTGAAAAATAACAAAACTTTGTCAGGACCATGAGTCGATCATTCCTACAAAGTTTAAGTTCAATCGGCCTAGCAGAACTTGACTTAAGTTTGAAATAGTTTTTCAAAATGGCGGCCATGGAGGCCACATTGGATTTCTGATCGACCCGAAAAATAACAACACTTGGTCAGGGAGATGTCAGTAACCTTGCCATGAAATATTAATGAAATCCCTTTGCCAGTATTTCAGCTTAAGTTGAAAATGTAAAATGTGAACAGACGGCGCATGATGCATGACAGACGACGACGGACGAAGACGGATAGCAATAGGTCACTTGGGCTAAAGCTCAGGTGACCTAAAAAGGGCCATAAATCTGTATATAATGGGACAAAAAACTGATTTTAGTATGTGACACTTCACCATCCCCAGATATGCCCCCATCGAAGTGTCACACCCAGACTGACAGACAGATCTCAAGCCTATAATCCCCTCTAGTAGTACTGGTAGGGGACTGATGTTAATCTGCTTGTACAAGATTTAACAATATAAACATAGCTACATCTGTATTACATTGCACCATGTATTAAGATGCATGTATTACCATTTTATTCTTAAAACATTGGTACGATATGATTAATTTTTGATATGTTCATGATCTCTATGGCAACAATAGCCAGCAGTTTTTTTACTTAGGTAAAATAAAATCAGCAGCAAACATGACAACATTTCACTATAAATATTTTGTAAAACAATTGTGATGTGATAAATGCTTAGTTTGTTTTTAAACACATTGTGATGTGTTTTCCTATCCAACTCTCCATCTTATTTAAGTTTGTAACTTTCCCTTCTACTTAAAGATAAATCATCATAGCAATCTTAAATATACATAGCAACTGAAATTTGTGTAATTAGTTAAACTGACACTGTCACTGGTGATTAGAAAAGGAGTAAAATACTCAGAATTGAGCAAAATAAAATGTTTAGGGGTAAAATAAAACGTCTAGGAGTAAAATAACCTGGAAAGGAGTAAAATTTTACCACATACGTTTTATTTTACCTCTATCCGGGTTAGTTTACCCCCTTGACAAGTTAATGTACTCCTAGATTATTATTTTACCCCCATGACGAGTTAAAGTACTCCTATTTAAGTTATTTTACCCCTCTGACGAGTTAAAGTACTCCTAGATTATTATTTTACCCCCCTGATAAGTTAAAGTACTCCTATCCGGTTTATTTTACCCCCCTAACGAATTAAAGTACTCCTAGATTATTATTTTACCCCCCTGACAAGTTAAAGTACTCCTATCCGGTTTATTTTACCCCCCT
>NW_018404097.1:455423-511776 GCF_002113885.1 Mizuhopecten yessoensis
GTAAAATAAAAAGCCACGAGTAAAATAAAAAGCCACGAGTACTTTAAAAGTCCAATGAGTAAAATAAAACGTCTACGGGTAAAATAATAATCGGGGAGTACTATAACTCGTCAGGGGGGTAAAATAAACCGGATAGGAGTACTTTAACTTGTCAGGGGGGTAAAATAATAATCTAGGAGTACTTTAATTCGATAGGGGGGTAAAATAAACCGCATAGGAGTACTTTAACTTATCAGGGGGGTAAAATAATAATCTAGGAGTACTTTAACTCGTCAGGGGGGTAAAATAACTTAAATATGAGTACTTTAACTCGTCAGGGGGGTAAAATAATAATCTAGGAGTATTTTAACTTGTCAAGGGGGTAAAATAACCCGGATAGAGGTAAAATAAAACGTATGGGGTAAAATTTTACTCCTTTCCAGGTTATTTTACTCCTTGATGTTTTATTTTACCCCTAAACATTTTATTTTGCTCAATTCTGAGTATTTTACTCCTTTTCTAATCACCAGTGTGTGTGTAGCTACAACCTTCTACACATTTAGTGGTGATTACACTTATTACCACAGATATTTCCAATGAAGCACTATATTAAGATATACATGTACTTTGAATTGCTTATCAAATTGTTAATTATTCAAATTAACTATATTTAAAGTTTTGTGTAAAATCATGGCAATTCTAATTGGGTTAAGTGTTCATTTTCACAAAAAAAAAAATCTAGTCATACAAACACATTAAGCCCACTTGTTGTGGCCCAAAGTATTGAAATTATATGTATATAGGTATTGATGAAAAAAAACAACAGAATTGAAAAAATATTACTGTACACAAAGTAAAAATATTCAACATGTAGCATATATGCTAGAAAAAATTACGGTAATGAAGGTTTTCACACAATTTTTTTTTCAAATCTGGTCTTAGACCTAAGGCAGTATTGTAAAATAAAGCTCACAACAAATGCGTGTAATTTGAAACCTAAATGACAGCTGTGCAGGTAAGCAGGTGCAGGTACAGGTGAGACAATGGTACTTATGTACAGGTGTAGTTAATGAACATCAGTACAGACTTTGTAGGTGTAACAATTGTACTTATGAACAGGTGTAATTGATGAACATCAGTACAGACTTTGTAGGTTTAACAATTGTACTTATATACAGGTGTAATTGATGAACATCAGTACCGACTTTTTAGGTGTAACTATTGTACTTATGTACAGGTGTAATTGATGAACATCAGTACATACTCTGTAGGTGTAACAATTGTACTTATGTACAGGTGTAATTGATGAGCATCAGAAAAGACTTTGTAGGTGTAACAATTGTACTTATGTACAGGTGTAATTGTTGAACATCAGTAAAGACTTTGTAGGTGTAACAATTGTACTTATGTACAGGTGTAATTGATTAACATCAGTACAGACTTTGTAGGTTTAACAATTGTACTTATGTTCAGGTGTAATTGATGAACATCAGGACAGACTTTGTAGGTGTACCAATTGTACTGATGTACTTGTGTAATTGATGAACATCAGCACCGCCTTTTTAGGTGTAACTATTGTACTTACGTACAGGTGTAATTGATTAACATCAGTACAGACTTGTAATTGATGAACATCGGTACAGACTTTGTAGGTTTAACAATTGCACTGATGTACAGGTGTAATTGGTGAACATCAGTACAGACTTTTTAGGTGTAACTATAGTACTTATGTACAGGTGTATTTGATGAACATCAGTACATTCTTTGTAGGTTTAACAATTGTTCTTATGTACAGGTGTAATCGATGAACATCAGTACAGGTGTAATAATTGTACATATATTGATGAACATCAGTACCGACTTTTTAGGGGTAACTATTGTACTTATGCACAGGTGTAATTGATCAACATCAGTACAGACTTGTAATTGATGAACATCAGAAAAGACTTTGTAGGTGTATCAATTGTACTTATGTACAGGTGGAATTGATGAACATCAGTACAGGGGTAATAATTGTACATATATTGATGAACATCAGTACATTCTTTGTAGGTTTAACAATTGTACTGATGTACAGGTGTAATTGTTGAACATCAGTAAAGGCTTTGTAGGTGTAACAATTTTACTTATGTACAGGTGTATTTGATGAACATCAGTACATTCTTTGTAGGTTTAACAATTGTACTTATGCACAGCTGTAATTGATGAACATCAAGTACAGACTTTGTAGGTTTAACAATTGTAGTGATGTACAGGTGTAATTGAGGAACATCAGTACAGATTTGTAGGTGTAACAATTATACTTATGTACAGGTGTAATCGATGAACATCAGTACCGACTTTTTAGGCGTAACTATTGTACTTATGCACAGGTGTAATTGATCAACATCAGTACAGACTTGTAATTGATGAACATCACTATAGACTTTGTGGGTGTAACAATTGTACTTATAGACAGGTGTAATTAATGAACATCAGTACATAGTTTGTAGGTGTAACAATTGTTCTGATGTATGGTGTATTTGATGAACATCAGTACATTCTTTGTAGGTTTAACAATTGTACTTATGCGCATGTGTAATTGATGAACATCAGTACCGACTTTTTGGGTGTAACTATTGTACTTATGCACAGGTGTAATTGATGAGCATCAGAAAAGACTTTGGAGGTGTAACAATTGTACTAATGTACAGGTGTAATTGATCAACATCAGTACAGACTTGTAATTGATGAACATCAGCACCGCCTTTTTAGGTGTAACTATTGTACTTATGTACAGGTGGAATTGGTGAACATCAGTACAGACTTTTTAGGTGTAACAATTGTACTTATGCACAGCTGTAATTGATGAACATCAGGACAGACTTTGTAGGTGTACCAATTGTACTGATGTACAAGTGGAATTGATGAACATCAGTACCGACTTTTTATGTGTAACTATTGTACTTATGCACAGCTGTAATTGATGAACATCAAGTACAGACTTTGTAGGTTTAACAATGTACTTATGTACAGGTGGAATTGTTGAACATCAGTAAAGACTTTGTAGGTGTATCAATTGTACTTATGTACAGGTGTAATTGATGAACATCAGTACAGACTTTGTAGGTGTAACAATTGTACTGATGTACAGGTGTAATTGATGAACATCAGTACATACTTTGTAGGTGTAACAATTGTACTGATGTACAGGTGTAATTGATGAACATCAGTACAGACTTTGTAGGTGTAACAATGGTACTTATGTACAGGTGGAATTGTTGAACATCAGTACAGACTTTGTAGGTGTAACAATTGTACTGATGTACAAGTGTAATTGATGAACATCAGTACAGGTGTAATAATTGTACATATGTTTATGTCATATTGAGTGTATGGTTGGAATAATGTACAGCTGTAGCAATGTTATACAGGTGTAATCATAACAAATTTAACACTACTGATTCTCCAACAACCAACCACATTTGGATGTTCCTGGAAAAATTTAATGTTGTCCATCAATAACTTTCTAGGAATGTACAAGTAAATGAGTATGGAGATGACACTCTTTATGTGATAAATTTGGTAACAGTACAGAGATGGTTGTTTGTGGTATATACGGTACCTGTATAGTACATAGATGATTGTTTGTGGTATATACGGTACCTGTATAATACNAATTGATGAACATCAGTACAGACTTTGTAGGTGTAACAATGGTACTTATGTACAGGTGGAATTGTTGAACATCAGTACAGACTTTGTAGGTGTAACAATTGTACTGATGTACAAGTGTAATTGATGAACATCAGTACAGGTGTAATAATTGTACATATGTTTATGTCATATTGAGTGTATGGTTGGAATAATGTACAGCTGTAGCAATGTTATACAGGTGTAATCATAACAAATTTAACACTACTGATTCTCCAACAACCAACCACATTTGGATGTTCCTGGAAAAATTTAATGTTGTCCATCAATAACTTTCTAGGAATGTACAAGTAAATGAGTATGGAGATGACACTCTTTATGTGATAAATTTGGTAACAGTACAGAGATGGTTGTTTGTGGTATATACGGTACCTGTATAGTACAGAGATGATTGTTTGTGGTATATACGGTACCTGTACAGTACAGAGATGGTTGTTTGTGGTATATACGGTACCTGTATAGTACATAGATGATTGTTTGTGGTATATACGGTACCTGTATAATACAGAGATGATTGTTTGTGGTATATACGGTACCTGTACAGAGATGATTGTTTGTGGTATATACGGTACCTGTATAGGACAGAGATGATTGTTTGTGGTATATACGGTACCTGTATAGGACAGAGATGATTGTTTGTGGTATATACGGTACCTGTATAGTACAGAGATGATTGTTTGTGGTATATACGGTACCTGTATAGTACAGAGATGATTGTTTGTGGTATATACGGTACCTGTATAGTACAGAGATGATTGTTTGTGGTATATACGGTACCTGTATAGTACAGAGATGATTGTTTGTGGTATATACGGTACCTGTATAGTACAGAGATGATTGTTTGTGGTATATACGGTACCTGTATAGTACAGAGATGATTGTTTGTGGTATATACGGTACCTGTATAGTACAGAGATGATTGTTTGTGGTATATACGGTACCTGTATAGTACAGAGATGATTGTTTGTGGTATATACGGTACCTGTATAGTACAGAGATGATTGTTTGTGGTATATACGGTACCTGTATAGTACAGAGATGATTGTTTGTGGTATATACGGTACCTGTATAGTACAGAGATGACTGTTTGTGGTATATACGGCACCTGTACAGAGATGATTGTTTGTGGTATATACGGTACCTGTACAGAACAGAGATGATTGTTTGTGGTATATACGGCACCTGTACAGAGATGATTGTGTGTGTGGTATATACGGTACCTGTACAGTACAGAGATGGTTGTTTGTGGTATATATGGTACCTGTATAGTACAGAGATGATTGTTTGTGGTATATATGGTACCTGTATAGTACAGAGAAGATTGTTTGTGGTATATACGGTACCTGTACAGTACAAACAAGTTTGTGAGGTGTTTTGTACATGACTATAGATATAGTTACATAGTTACTGCAGCAGACAATGTGCTGTTGAAATTCTGCTGGACCAAACACTGACTACCAAATGGAATATTTGACCAATCAAACGTGTGATGACATTTTCTGCTCAACCAATCAAAAGATTATTTTTTTTCATGTCTGGCATGTAATTGTCCCATCACATAATGATTCTCAGTTTCTCCCCATCATTAACATGCCTGGAAGACCAATGATAAAAAAAAAATGTGAAATGCTTGACCAATCAAATGCTTCAGTACATTCTCTGTTGGACTTATGAGGTCAGTAATGGATGACAAATCAATGAAGGTCTGACAAGTAATATTACACATCAAAGTTGTAATAAACATCTACACAATGTCACACTCCTGTCACTCGTTACCATGGCAGTGGCTGATTGTCCACCTAATGTAGGCTATTTCACGATATTCTGATCACAGAACTCTATTTGCCTATGTGATCATTGACGTATATTATATAATAATGTTCAAACAACGATTATATTGCTCCATTCTAATCTGCTACAGGGAACCTGAAGCTAATTGAGATATATGAATATATTGTTCTGCTGTAGGTTTTGATCATGCTATACTGATACTGGTCCGGGTGTATGATTAGCCGTGGGAGAAAAGTGTTAATGATAATTAAGGTACACTATATATAGATCGCCTCTAATTATATAAACACTACTGGATACTTGTTTCCTAAAGCATAAGGTATTATTTCTTTGATGTTATTTGAAAATACTCATTTCATATCTAGCTATCCAATTTAATGCTAACACAAGATGATAAATAATGTTTCCTTATTCCCTAATCAACTTGAAATACCTATATATGTACTGACAATGACAAATTTGCAT
Source organism: Mizuhopecten yessoensis (assembly GCF_002113885.1). NCBI lineage: Eukaryota > Metazoa > Mollusca > Bivalvia > Pectinida > Pectinidae > Mizuhopecten > Mizuhopecten yessoensis. The sequence continues at coordinate 461,352 of NW_018404097.1, forward strand.
TTACATGTTTGATCTATCATTTTAATGCTGACATATTTAAGTTGATTGATACACTAAAACTAATTTTATGTAGACTCAGGGAAGAAGTGATCAAGGATTAAATTCATGCCTACTAAAATGCAGTTCATGAATAAAACTAATGAATTCTATTTAAGGATCCCTGTCCCACTGCCCTTTGGTTTTTCGTATATACAGTAACCTCTCCTTAACTTCCTTAAGGATACCTGTCCCACTGCTCTGTGGTTTTTCGTATATACAGTACATGTACGTATAAAACTAATGAATTCTATTTAAGGATCCCTGTCCCACTGCCCTGTGGTTTTTCGTATATGCAGTCAACTTCCCTCAATTTAAAGTTGGATATAACTGGAGCACAGATGTACCACAACATTTCTGTTGACCAGTTGGCTCAGTTGGTCAGAGTGACTACAACAATCAGAAGTCTATAGGCCTTAGGGTTCAAATCCCAGCCTTAAGCCTCGCCACGGAATTATCCGTGGCCTCGCTAATTTTAAACACTCAGAACACTGTTGCTGATTATACATTTTGTTTCTTTCAACTTCATTATTTTATCTTCATAAAAGTCCCACAAGGTATTTTTTTCAGAAATGATTTATCAGAAAAAGTGTCCACTACCTGGTTACAGTTTTGGCAGTGGCCCAGGGATCAGTTATGACAATAGTGGGTGTAGGAAGCACAGACTTTTCTTTGGTCAAAATGAGCAAATATCAGCAGTTTGTCCAGACCACAAAGATGGAATAATATACAAATGTTTAAGGAAGTTACAAATAGTAGGTCTAGATTCATCATAGAAATCTTCTAATCATTTGAAATAACATTCCCTTTCAATGGAAAACTGTGGTTAAAGGTAGAGTATAGGGCCATAGATATGAAGCAAGTCCTGTCGTTGACTTCATGACTAGAAAAATAACAATTTAATTGAAAGGACTACTTCTATTAATTATCACTATTAATTATAAGGCATTACCAAGAAATCAAAGTGAACTTAGTGATGCTCAAAGTGTCTAAATATCTGACATCCACTCAGGGTTGTTTACTCATGTGTGTAAATTGATGGGGCGCATTACAAGTATTGTAACGACAAAAATCCATAGTCTGTCGTGGGAAGGTTTTACGTGGGAAAGTTTTACGTATGTGGAGGGCCTGGGTCTCTGTGCAATTTGTATATTGCATGTTGTAGGCCATCTTCTCTCAGCTGTGCACTTAATGGAAACAGGTACCCAGTAATCTTTGAGGAACAGACTTTGTATAGAATTACAAAAATATATGGCTAAGTGGCACGTTTTGATTAGGGGCATGGTTATCTAGACATAAGCTCGTAACTCAAACTTCCAGCATCAGCAAAAGCTGGGTTTTGTTACTCTACTTTCTTGGAGAGGTTCTTAGCATTTCTATTTCATCCCTGTATTATAAATACTCATTTATATATTTGAAATGTTGTCGAGAGTAAACATTGTGATGACCTATAAATGAAGATTGATGATATCATTGTTAGTCAGGTTTTGGTCCAGTTTGTGTCATAAAATTTAATACGTAAAATAATAAAGATCATAGAAATGTCTAAAAGCAGTCTGCACACTTGAACTGAAATCACTGGAAGCACATCCGGGGTCATACTAGGGTTTCGGGTGCATACATATTATAAGCAATTCGTACATTTCTCACGCGTCGCACCAAAGTTCCGATGTCGGTCATGCATGGCACATTGCGTGGCGACTTTGGAGACCTGGGACATTCATCATAGTGTTCTGAACCGAGTTGACGTTTTGGAGATCGTGGAGCATCATATTCGTCCATATATGTCCGTGGGTTTGGCATCGGTGGGCGTGTCACATCAGGGAGGTCCACATGTAGCGGGGCGTCAACAAAGTCCGTGAAGATAGTTGGATCATCTAGGGGTGACTTAAGGAAATCATTGATATACTTACTGCATCCAAGGAAGCACAAAGAAAGGAAAAAAATAAATACAATTTTAGCGCGAAAGGAATTTATAATACTCTTTCATTGATATAATAATGTTACTGTGAGAATTCCTTATCTGTTTTAAATTCAATGAAATTAATTATCAAAACAACCATCATGTTCACAGAGTTTGTAGTTTCCTCAGAGAATATTATGACGTGTATTTTATCCTACAGTAACCATACATACTAAAAGAGGGAGATATCCTATGGGGACTACCTACACAAGTCAGGCCTGCAGTCCTATAATCGGCCAAATCGCTGACAAAAGGACGGTAAAATATTCTTCAATCGCTAATTCTAGAATAAATGTCCTCTGATGATAAACTTTACAAATACATTAATTATGTTACGGAGAGACATGGCCATTACAATGTACATGTATTGGGTTAGGACATGGTCACATCACTACAATATTTATCAGATAGTTCTGCGAGTTTCATCATTTTTTGGAAATTTCCTGATATTAATCTTTAGACAGTTCCTGAGAAACATTAATCCTGTCCTTGATTTCAGCCTGTAATGTTGGTCCATACCCAAGTGAATAGCTAGATCTAATCAAACCTCCTGAAGCTATCCTTACACACTTTTCTGGGATAATCAACCATTAAAACAGTGTTCCTTTTCAAATTTTAATGAAAACGTACACGTTTTTGACGGCATGTTGACAAACTTTCTCACATAATTTTCTGTTCCATATAAACAATAACCACAGAAAAGCCCACATTCTCCTGAGGATCAAATTAAACTGTAGCAATTTTGACAACTCTTACAGGACTCTGATACAACTATAATATATTGAGTCCCCTTCTAGAACTGTAATACATCTATAGTGTCTCTCCGGTACAAAATAGACACTTTCTTCTGACTCGGCTTGAGGGCTTTTTTCTTTTTACCTCATTCTGTAGAGCGTGTAAAGACTAGAAAACAAGATTTAGAGGTTACAGGTTTGGCTCCTATCAGAGGCATCGGAAAAATAGTGACCTCTAGATCTGTTTCAAAAGCAATGTTGACATCATTTCAAGAAACAAATACAACAATGTTGACGCTATTTCGTGAACGCAAAACACAACTAAAGCAATGTTGACCTTTCCTTTATAGATCTCCAATGCAACTACATTAATGTTGACATCCCTTATAAAAATGTAATAAATACTACAATGTTCACTCCCCTTCTAGAACCCCAACATAAATACAGCAATGTTGACTCCCGTTCTAGAACCCCAATATAAATACAGCAACGTTGACTCTCCTTCTAGAACCCCAATATAAATACAGCAATTTAACTTTCATTCTAGAACCCCAATATAAATACAGCAATGTTGACTCTCCTTCTAGAACCCCAATATAAATACAGCAACGTTGACTCTCCTTCTAGAACCCCAATATAAATACAGCAATGTTGACTCTCCTTCTAGAACCCCAATATAAATACAGCAACGTTGACTCTCCTTCTAGAACCCCAATATAAATACAGCAATGTTGACTCTCCTTCTAGAACCCCAATATAAATACAGCAACGTTGACTCTCCTTCTAGAACCCCAATATAAATACAGCAATGTTGACTCTCCTTCTAGAACCCCAATATAAATACAGCAACGTTGACTCTCCTTCTAGAACCCCAATATAAATACAGCAATGTTGACTCTCCTTCTAGAACCCCAATATAAATACAGCAACGTTGACTCTCCTTCTAGAACCCCAATATAAATACAGCAATGTTGACTCTCCTTCTAGAACCCCAATATAAATACAGCAACGTTGACTCTCCTTCTAGAACCCCAATATAAATACAGCAATGTTGACTCTCCTTCTAGAACCCCAATATAAATACAGCAACGTTGACTCTCCTTCTAGAACCCCAATATAAATACAGCAATGTTGACTCTCCTTCTAGAACCCCAATATAAATACAGCAACGTTGACTCTCCTTCTAGAACCCCAATATAAATACAGCAATGTTGACTCTCCTTCTAGAACCCCAATATAAATACAGCAACGTTGACTCTCCTTCTAGAACCCCAATATAAATACAGCAATGTTGACTCTCCTTCTAGAACCCCAATATAAATACAGCAACGTTGACTCTCCTTCTAGAACCCCAATATAAATACAGCAACGTTGACTCTCCTTCTAGAACCCCAATATAAATACAGCAATGTTAACTCTTCTTCTAGAAAGAACCCCAATATAAATACAGCAATGTTAACTCTCCTTCAAGAACCCCAATATAAATACAGCAATGTTAACTCTCCTTCTAGATCCTCAATATAATGACAGCAATGTTGAAACCTCCTATTAGATGGCCAATAGAACAAGCAGTCTTTACTATTGGAATCCTAGTGTTGAGCGGTCCCATGGGAGACTGAGTGTTGGTCAATCTGGGGATATGTTAAGTGGATATTTCCAATTGAATTCAATTCAATCTCATGGGAAATCTAATAAATTGTATTGTGTTGAAATACTACAAACTAACATCAGGAAAGTGGAAACACAGGGTTTGAGGACATCTGCAGATTCCAGAATGGTGATATGATATTGTATACTGATATCAGAGAGTAGACAGTTTGTATCATTGCAGTAATTATAATTTGATAAATTGACTGATGTGTTTATAACATGATCACTGTGCTAGTTTTGAGAAGAATTAATTCATTAAAGTGTTATGAGTGTCCTACTTCTGTGCGTGGGAAAATGATTAAATCCAGCAACAATATCTGAAAACATATTATACTACACCAGAGACGTCGATCTGGCTCAAATTTAAATGAGTCTGCTGGTGACGGATCCTGTGTTGCTTGACTAGGTTCTATCACTTTTGTTTTTGTTGCTTAAAAAAACATAAATCAACATATGCTCAATTTGCTAGCGCTTTATTATGATTAAGCTCACTTTGCAAAAACCTCAAACATTGTCAATCAAAGACATAATATAATGTATTCTACAGCCAATAGAAAAGACAAACCGCATGAACTGATCGATACAAGGCCAATAGCCATTCTGTCCACTTTTCCTATTCTGTTTCACAGAACATGTATTTACTTCTATGGTTATGTTCATGTCAAACTAATGCATGGTTTGTTCTCTATTTAACAGGCCATTTAACGTGGACAAGAACTGTAAGAGTGCATGTGTTTTAATGTTAGTAAAGAGTATTACACTGGGAATGATGACCTTAACAAGAATTACAGGTGGTACTGATCAAGTGTGACAACTATCAAGCGTGAACACTTTCACGTGTAATTCCCAGTTTTAATCTCTACCCTCTTCTCACTATTAAGCTAGTGGACAGATTATGTAATAGAAACAAGCTTTTCAAAGAATTAGTCATGAACGCTTTTAGTCAAAATTATTTCTACTTATTTCTTCATTATTTGAAGGCTAGTGTCATATACTAGGAAACCATTTATGAATATGGCAAATATGATGAGGACTGAAAATTGTACCTGATTGGTTAGGAAACTAAACATGAAGCACCAATCAATGAGTGGAAAAAAGTCATCTGCATGTTCAACATGGTTTATGAAACTCAAATACATATAGTGTTGGTGTCCTTGTATTTTGGGTGATCCTATTGACAATGGCTTTACAACTGCAATGTAGCTTGTGATACTGACCTAGTTTCCTGTTGTGAAACTGACCTAGTTTCCTGTTGTGATACTGACCTAGTTTCCTGTTGTGACACTGACCTAGTTTTCTGTTGAGACACTGACCTAGTTTTCCCCGATTTGACACTGACTTTGTTTCCTGTTGAGACACTGGCCTAGTTTCCTGTTGTGACATTGACCTAGTTTCCTGTTGTGATAATGATCTAGTTCTCAGTTTTGATATTTACCTAGTTTCTATTTATGTCACTGCCCTTGTCCTATGTGGTGCGTTTGAGGGTGCATTGGTATAAACCAGTCACTATTTTTTAAACTGCATCCAGGTATAATAGGATGTGACAGTGATGGATTAAATGTTGTGATCATTAACATTCTCAGTGACACCACATGTTTTCATGTTACAACTTTATTTAACCTTTAATTTCAATAAAACATAGCATATTACTTTCAACATCCAAATGTCAATTACTGGCAGTTAATTGTGTTGTAGAGTAAATCTAGTATTTACATAAATCTATTATCTAAATATTACACAACTACATGTAAATGATTTGTTCATGACACTACAAACATGCAATTCATATAATTACAATTAAAACACAGAAAAAAAGAATGGCAAGCTATTGACAAATAGAACAATGAAAGAAAGAGTTTACATCTCTTTATTATCAAAATTAATGTTTATATACATGTATCACAAAATAGTAATATTTTAACATGCATATTCATCAATTGCTTCTCTCATGCATATTCATTTATCTATAAAACTCTATCACATTAATACAAGATTCATGTCTATGCCAGGGCCAATGATAATCCCGATTGTCAAATATCTAACAGACATTTTACATCACACAGATGTTTAAATACTTATGCAACACTTGCTCCCATGTACCAATACTATTTCATTTCTAATTCAATGTACTTGGTAATTTCTAAAAAATTACAAAAAATATTTTAATGTCAAAAATAATAATAAATGGTCAAAGGTCAACCATACAATTGTATTAGGAAAAAGATTAGGACACAAGGTGATAGGTACAATTTAGGTACAATTATAGGTGATACTATGTACGTGTACCTGTTGTAAGGTGATAGGTACAATTTAGGTACAATTATAGGCGATACTACGTACGTGTACCTGTTGTAAGGTGATAGGTACAATTTAGGTACAATTATAGGCGATACTACGTACGTGTACCTATTGTAAGGTGATAGGTACAGTTTAGGTACAATTATAGGTGATACTATGTACGTGTACCTGTTGTAAGGTGATAGGTACAACTTAGGTACAATTATAGGTGATACTACGTACGTGTACCTGTTGTAAGGTGATAGGTACAATTTAGGTACAATTATAGGCGATACTACGTACGTGTACCTGTTGTAAGGTGATAGGTACAATTTAGGTACAATTATAGGCGATACTACGTACGTGTACCTATTGTAAGGTGATAGGTACAGTTTAGGTACAATTATAGGTTAACTACGTACGTGTACCTGTTGTAAGGTGATAGGTACAATTTAGGTACAATTATAGGCGATACTACGTACGTGTCCCTATTGTAAGGTGATAGGTACATTTTAGGTACAATTATAGGTTAACTACGTACGTGTACCTATTGTAAGGAGATAGGTACAGTTTAGGTACAATTATAGTTGATACTACGTACGTGTACCTATTGTAAGGGGATAGGGACAGTTTAGGTACAATTATAGGTGATACTACGTAAGTGTACCTGTTGTAAGGTAATAGGTACAGTTAAGGTACAATTATAGGTTAACTACGTACGTGTACCTATTGTAAGGTGATAGGCACAGTTTAGGTACAATTATAGGTGATACTATGTACGTGTACCTGTTGTAAATTGATTGTAACGGGTGATGATGTTGAAGACTGTGTTTAGGACTTGTGTGTAGTTTGTTATTTATGACACAAATCCATTTTCAGTCAAATTTACATCACTGATGACTTTGCTATTATTAAAATAAAAATATACACATTTGATGATTTAAAACAATCATCATCAGGTTTGTTTTAAATTGTAAAACAAAATGATCTCATAAAGAAAACTCACATTATTTTCGGGGAAATGTGGTATTAATACTGTATTACAAGAATATTTATATCATTGTTAAATTAATACTTATTCTAATCTCAATATGAACTAATAAAACTTGAAGAAGATGACATTTCTACTGAAGGCCCTGTGGATGCATTGGCTTGATGTAAAACAATAGTTGAAAAGGTGTCCTGCTCAATGCTCCCTTTCTGTCATGACAACTGAAGATTTGTATGTATCATTTACCTAAAATCTGATTTCTTTTAGAGTTATACATAAACCAATTCATGACAACCAATTTGTTACAGAAATTATTTTTGTGTCAGCTAATTGCTTAGCACTATTAGCTGTAACTCTGTATTTTTTTAACAGATGAGTTTCAAACTTACGAAGCAATGCAAATAATCTCATATATACAAAATCTGTTCAGTGCTCAAAACGTTGGCTGTCAAGCTTAGATACAGTGATGTCATATTTCAGAGGGATCACACAAGCTATAATTTTTATTCGATCAAATTTTTAAGCAAAAAAAATATATTTCCAGAAATAACTTTCACTTATTTTGTAAAACCTGTTTACAAGGAATTGGGCTTGATACTAGATATGAATATAGAGGCACACAATGCCTATGTCCATAACATTTCCTTTTAAAAGATACTAAACTTATCACCGGTAATTGTAGTCTGAAAGACATATCACACACATAGATATATCTCTGTTGACAGTGATCAAAGCTTAATTTTCTCAGTCTGTTAAGTCTTGTGAAGTATACATCCCCTAAATGTTTTGAGACTGAATGATATAGAGGTAAAAATTACTTCAGTATAATTATTGTAAGCATGAAACTAACAGGGCCTGATAATATTACATTCAACAAGAAAATGGTTAAAACATACCTATACTCCAGCTCCTTCTCTGATGGAAAAGGAGCTCAACACAAAGACTAACCAAAGTCAATGAAAATTCAAAGTAAAGATAACTGGATGATTTTATTTACTTGGAATGTTGATTACGTTTTGTGCTGGACTACTGAATTCCAATGGGAACCAGGCTTCCAAACCTTTGGAACTAACGGAATATGGTCGTTGGATCTCATTTGCACTGCTAAGTCAATGAAGTTAAAAAATATAAGTCACAGTGACCTACTTTTGATATTGGTGTTGTACATGTACTCTCTACTACCAATATTTATATATACATGTATATCTATATTACATGAAGTTTGATAAAGTACTACTGGACTTCTAGATTCAAAGTTCTAGCTGGGAGGTTGTATGTACAGATATACAGGTAAGACCCTCATGCCCCCTCCGCTATGCCACAGGAGAGGATATTTTCTGAATCATTTAATGCTGGTCTAGGTAAAGTGTGGCAGTGATAGATACATGGATATCCTACATGTTAGGTACTGGTCATGTCCTGATATTGGTCTCGATATTTGTAACTAGGCAAGAAAAACTGACATACAGCATGTCTTGTCTTTTTATAGAAACCACTGGCACAGGTTATTTATATTCACATCATGTAGTCATGCAAAAACAACAACACTTAAGGAATAAATTTTATCCAGAAAACAATGAAATAAAGATGTAACAACGAACAAAAACAAATCAAAAGTGACACGATTTGTACCTAAATGATCGTGGGTTTTCACAGGTACAGAAAACTATGCAATGCAAGGCAGCTCTAATTCGGCGCAACAATTTCCTGAGGAAAACAAAAACTGACATTACAGGTATTATAACTCAACAATAACAATCATACAAACTCCAGTTCATCAGCCTAGAACTCAGGTTACCTCATGTATAGGGGCAGTCTGTATAGGGGCAGTATAGGGGCAGTCTGTATAGGGGCAGTATAGGGGCAGTCTGTATAGGGGCAGTCTACGATTCTAATGTCTGCTCGCCATTTGTTTCATTATTTTGTTGAACTCTGTATTGGACATGTAGTGTCTAATACATTTTAGATTTTAAGTAAAGCTGGAAAAGTCATGGTCAAATTAATTTCACAGTAAAGTATCTTCATAACAAACCCCTTAACCAGTATCCCCACTATAGTTTAGATTTTGGGGTATTTTTTTTAATGAACTTTCAAGATTCTATGTGATCAGTTCCATTGTCACATAAGAAAATTCTTGTAAACTAGGGGTACGATCAGCTGTTTTGAAAAAAATCTCATTTGAGTGTTTTTGGGAGCACTGCTTAACCTAAAACTTGTTACATAGGTTGATGTTTGTGTACCAGGGCAAAAATATGGCTACATTATTGGCATCTAAGTCCATAAAATGTTTGTAGTGAACCTGATTCACTGTACCAAGTGGCTGATCTCTGGACCTAAAATCCTATGTGTAGCTTGTTACGATGATCTGATCAACCCACACTCATCCTATTAACATTGGTGGTGGAGGGATTAGTGTTACATACCTTTAATCACACATACATTTGTAAATCCACAAGTACAGCCAAAGTTTCCAGGTCACACAAACAAGGGGTTGTTTTACCTGATTATAAAATTTCCTGTTAGATTTCTAGGAGAACCTGACCAAAATGACATCTTGTTTCTTGCTATATTCGAATTCCCAACTTATTGAGATCTAAGAACACCAGGAGGGAAAGTTAAATTTAGATGACCTTAGTTGAACTTTGACCTTCAGATTTACATACATATTTGGAGGTATACTTTCCAAATAATAAAAAGTAATTTCACAACTTACTCAAACATAAGATCACCAGGAAGGTAAGAACTATAGATTATAGCACAGAACAAGATATTAATTTGTTAATTTTCTTTGTCATGGATTAACAGTTATAGTAGATGGTAAACAGAAATATGTGATATACAGTCATGTACAGAGTAGGTATGATGCCCTATATTCAGTTTCAGTTAATTCCAGCCGGTGACAGTTCATATACAATAGTATGTTTAGTTACATTTGTACACTCCTGTACAGACCTTCTACACACTCCTGACCACAGTATATACAGTATCTGTACAATTACTGACCACAACAAATAGTCTCTGGATATTTCTGACCAGTTTAATAGGTAAAGTACAGTTTCTGGACATTACTGACCACCGTATCTGAGTATAGATGACAACAGCTAACAGTTTAAGACCACCATCCCCATACCCCCCACCAAATATTTTTTGAAATTTGTGTATGGATCTACCACTGTGCACCCACAAAATGTGGAGATACATGGCAATCTTGACTAATTAAAAAAGAAAATGCTCACCTTGATCACTTAAGATATTATATTAAAATGAAATTTATTTAGCCCCAAAACCATTCCGAGTCTATAAAATGTTTACATTATACTGACTTAAAGGAGCTTATTATAACCTTCCTAGGACACAGACATACCATTTACTGTGGTTGTAGGGATGTACAGGTCTCTACAGGAGCTAGCTATCATACAGGGCATTCCATAGAAACAAATTTATGGAAAAACAGCCATACATAATATCAAGTCTGTCATGGGTCCACTTTCTGAGAAAATTTGAATGCTCACTTCTCAAGTCTCCATTTCAATTGCAAGTTTAACTTCTATGCCCTTTAAAACTTCAAAATGACACAAATAAAATTTCCTTTTCATCCGAACATTATGTTATACCTGTAAATTTGTTAGCACCAAATTATGATCTTTCTGTGGCAAACACAGATTACAAATTAAATAATCCTGTCAGAGAACTCATCTATACAAATACATTTTACCTGAGAAAGATCATCTGTTCATACTTTCCCCAAAGTCTGAGCACTTATAACACATGACAGACAGAAATCATAACAAAAAAGAGATCTGCGCTCAGCAAAATTAGGACAGGTGTAACAAAACAGGTAAAACTTATATAAAACATGCATCACAGGTCACAAAAGGTCACAAGGGAGGTTAGAGGTCATCCTTACTTGTTGGACACCCCGTAAAGACCATGTTCCTTGATATAGTCAATCACTGGATCTTGTATAAGATATTTCACACTCTCCCCTCGCCGAATTGCCCTCCTGTAAACACAAACTTTTCTTGTCACTATTCACTTTCCTATTAGCATGGCATATGGAACATCAAAACATTATTAGATCAAATTAGTATTTGAAATATGCACTGATCATGAAACTAAAAACTGTATAATGTTAAAAGGCAAAGTAATGTTAACACTTAACAGTAAAAAGCAAGGTAACATTTACACTTAACAGTAAAAGGCAAGGTAACGTTTACACCTAACAGAAAAAGGCAAGGTAACGTTTACACTTAACAGTAAAAGGCAAGGTAACGTTAACACCTAACAGTAAAAGGCAAGGTAATGTTTACACCTAACAGTAAAAGGCAAGGTAACGTTTACACCTAACAGTAAAAGGCAAGGTAACGTTAACACCTAACAGTAAAAGGCAAGGTAACGATTACACCTAACAGTAAAAGGCAAGGTAAAGTTTACACTTAACAGTAAAAGGCAAGGTACCGTTTACACTTAACAGTAAAAGGCAAGGTAACGTTAACACCTAACAGTAAAAGGCAAGGTAACGTTAACACCTAACAGTAAAAGGCAAGGTAACGATTACACCTAACAGTAAAAGGCAAGGTAAAGTTTACACTTAACAGTAAAAGGCAAGGTAACGTTAACACCTAACAGTAAAAGGCAAAGTAATGTTTACACCTAACAGTAAAAGGCAAGGAGTACGTTTACACTTAACAGTAAAAGGCAAGGTAACGTTTACACCTAACAGTAAAAGACAAGGTAATGTTTACACTTAACAGTAAAAGGCAAGGTAACGTTTACACCTAACAGTAAAAGGCAAGGTAACGTTTACACTTAACAGTAAAAGGCAAATATACATAAAACTCATTCTCAATGATCTAAGATATGACTTGATAACAGTACAATGACTTACCTGATTCTTGTTGCACTTATATCATTTTCTATCCATTCTGTCACAATGAAAATATTTTCCTGTGGAATATAAAAATTGAGAAAACTTATATTAAATTTGATTATGATTAAGCCATTCATCTCAAAAGTTTTTTCATGATCCAAGCCATTTGGCTATAAAGAAATCTGATTGCATATTCCAACTTCGAGTTAAAATGCAAAGCGGTTTAATAAGCACAAAAGTGCACACCTTTTTTATATGTTGTATAACCCCCAAAAAAATCATGCTTATCCCTTATAACTTAACTTAAAACAAAACAGACAACACTTAACTAGTTCATAGATGATAAATATTTATTCACTTCTGAAAAAGAAAAAAATTATGCACAAAACTCAACATTGCGCAGTAATTTCATTGTCAAGCAACTTCAACCAATCAGAAGGTAAATTTAGATTACAAATACTGCGCCAAACATTGTGATATATGACGTCATCACTTTTTGTGTTGTCAATTTTTTTAAGGTTATACAATATAACATGAAAAAGTGAAGCATTGGAGGAATAGCCAAAATTAAATTATTACTTGATAGCTTGGTTACCTCACAGTGTTACCACACATACAGTAAGGTTTTGAGCTAAAACTAAGACACTAATCTGTCCACAACCCACCTGGTATTTACTGAGGATGTCTGACTCATAGATAAACTTCCTTGGGTTAGAGCCAGCCCTTGTTATGCACACGAGGCCATGGTTGCTGACAATATTTTCAATCTGAGAAAAAAGAAAATTACAAATCTGTGATATCTGAAGTCATACAAAACAAAATACCCACATGATTACTGTCAGAAAAGATGGCAACAGAAATAATTATTTTTACGAATGTGACATGAGATGGAAACCAGATCAATTAAACCTAATGAATAAGAGCTATATAACAGTTTGTACATTGTCATGGAAAAGTGTCCTTATTTCAAGGCTTGGTTAGATTAACAGGTAACAAACTTTGCCAACAAAAAAGTTCTAATAAAAGATTTCACACTTCCACAACTTGATTTCATATACATATGTACAACTTATAACAGATGGGATTTTCAACATTTCTTTTATCTACAGATAAAAAACCTGTTGCATTCAGAACTGTTCAGGTTTTTAACAATGGACCTGAAACTAAAACTTGATTCCTATAATTGATTAAATTTGACAAACTTACATCTTCTTCCTTCCACAGCCCGGGGGTGCCGAAGGACTCGAGGAGGTCACCTCCACACAGAAGTTTGACCACCACATTGTCCTTGTTGGACACTCCGGTGGACAGCCGTGTGTTGTAGGAGTTAGGGATCTCTATACCCCTGTCAATCTCATCTGTCACAGAAATATCTCCTTATTTTCATGTGTCATATGCTTGGCAACTGTATTCATGTGACATATGTGTTACAACTGTATGTTTGTGTCTGTGTTACAACTGTATGTTTGTGTCTGTGTTACAACTGTATGTTTGTGTCTGTGTTACAACTGTATGTTTGTGTCTGTGTTACAACTGTATGTTTGTGTCTGTGTTACAACTGTATGTTTGTGTCTGTGTTACAACTGTATGTTTGTGTCTGTGTTACAACTGTATGTTTGTGTCTGTGTTACAACTGTATGTTTGTGTCTGTGTTACAACTGTATGTTTGTGTCTGTGTTACAACTGTATGTTTGTGTCTGTGTTACAACTGTATGTTTGTGTCTGTGTTACAACTGTATGTTTGTGTCTGTGTTACAACTGTATGTTTGTGTCTGTGTTACAACTGTATGTTTGTGTCTGTGTTACAACTGTATGTTTGTGTCTGTGTTACAACTGTATGTTTGTGTCTGTGTTACAACTGTATGTTTGTGTCTGTGTTACAACTGTATGTTTGTGTCTGTGTTACAACTGTATGTTTGTGTCTGTGTTACAACTGTATGTTTGTGTCTGTGTTACAACTGTATGTTTGTGTCTGTGTTACAACTGTATGTTTGTGTCTGTGTTACAACTGTATGTTTGTGTCTGGGTTACAACTGTATGTTTGTGTCTGGGTTACAACTGTATGTTTGTGTCTGGGTTACAACTGTATGTTTGTGTCTGTGTTACAACTGTAATTTCCAGAGATTAAATCAAACATTTATTCTCTCATACAGATTTTGAATGATTACATGTAGGATCAAGTTGTGTCTGAATGATCTTTTCCCAATAGCTTAGTATTCATCAAGTCATTTACCAGACAGAAACATCAAAAGAAGTATATTGCTTGCACAGGGCATTGCTATTTATTCATTGCAAGTTTGAATAGTCATTTTTTTTAAAAATCAAACAAATGAAATAAGAAAAAATAGATTATACGACACTAATATATTCCTTACTTTACAAGCTATATAAACTAAACATTTGGTGTTTGTTTTGTGAGGTTTGTTTTTGCACATATATATATTTTAACACATATCTAGACTTAAGCTTCCATTATCAATTCTGCAATGAGATAACCAGCTTGTTATTTCCTGATAATTCCTACAATAGCAACATTGTAGACTCAGTATGTAAAACATGACTTGTTTTCCATTTCAGAATCGATAACTTGGAATGTAATTGCTATTTATAGAGAAGTTATGAAGCCTCTTTACCTTCATTGATACTCTCATTGTGTAGATCTTTCCGCCTCTTTTTGGTTGGAGCTGGTTTTGTATTAACCCTACAGGACTTCTCCAGTACGGAGCGGTGGTGTGACAACACTTTGGCAGTCTCTGTCCAGGTAGCCTGCTCACATTCCCAGGTGTCCAATCTTTAACACAAGAAACAGTTATAAAACTATCATAAACATACTGTACATCCCCTGACAACTAGCTACCTCACACAAATATCGATCAACTGACAACTGACAACGGCAGATATCTTTTGACACAGGTAACCCTGACAACCACAGATATCTTTCTACACAACTAACCATGACAACTGACATCCACAGATATCTTTCTACACAAGTATCCCTGACAACTGACATCCACAGATATCTTTCTACACAAGTAACTTTGACTACTGACATCCACAGATATCTTTCTACACAAGTAACTTTGACAACTGACATCCACAGATATCTTTCTACACAAGTATCCCTGACAGCTGACATCCACGGTTATCTTTCTACACAAGTAACCCTGACAACTGACATCCACAGATATTTTTCTACACAAGTAACCCTGACAACTGACATCCACAGATAACTTTCTACACAAGTAAGCCTGACAACTGACATCCACAGATATCTTTCTACACAAGTAACTTTGACAACTGACATCCACAGATATCTTTCTACACAAGTAACCCTGACAACTGACATCCACAGATAACTTTCTACACAAGTAAGCCTGACAACTGACATCCACAGACATCTTTCTACACAAGTATCCCTGACAACTGACATCCACAGATGTCTTTCTAAACAAGTAACTCAAACAACTGACTTACTGAGATATCTGTTTATATTTTCATACAATTTACCTCATCATTTTGTAGAACATATGTTTTCCACTATTTACATAAGTTATATAATGACATTTGGTACAACACAACCACATTATATAACTTGAAAGGTACTGATTATATTGATCCTTTTACAAGACGTAACATTGTTTATACAGTCAGAACAAACATAGAGAGTGAATGGGATCAACTGATTTTTCTTTCAACTGAGAATAAATCTAACTTCAAAATCAGTACTGCTTTGCCTCACAGTCCTTAAGTAAAGTATCCTGAATGCTGATAACATCCTCTATGTTATATGGCAGTGTGAACGAGAGGAAATGTCAATTACATATACATGTAGATATGTTTCCTTAGTGAATGCAATGCTTGCATTGGTGGAGAATGGAGTATATGTACTGATGATGATGACGGAGATATCCTCCGCCCCTTCCTACTTCCTGTGTGAGGAACTGACATATGTCACATGTGTGTTGTTTTTATCAGTAAACATGGATGAGTACATGTATACACTGTAAACTATATACACTGTACACAACAATGTATTAACATACATTTGAATGTCATTTTGACTAATCTTAATCAACAGGTACAATCTCTTATTATGCTGGAGTATTCAGAGCCTCGATTCCAGCATTTTTCACATCACATCCCCACATATCCGCATCCAGCATTTGATGCATGGGTTGAGATGTACTACTTAACCCTTTCACCACTGTAGACCATAATGGACTCACCCAGATCAATGCATGGTAGAGCCTACTAAAGTTACATAGGGGTGAAAGGGTTAAGATGCATCTAGGGTCCAAGGTTGGTTGGTGTAGCACTTATGCTTTCAGAGAATATTATTAGTATTTTAGTTAAAATACATTTAACATTTTTAGTTGAATAATATAAAAAGTGAAATTTGAGGACATGCTATTTCTGAGGAACAAGAAATTGATTTTCTGTTAATGGTGATAATTTTTTCAAGAAAATTCAGTTAATTCCTTACTTTAAAATCTGATCTCTGCGTCACTAGAATCTACCTGTAGAGAATTAACGTTGACACCTACTATTTAGATTGTGATCACTGATAATCTGGAATGACAGTGATCAAGGTTTTATTGATTATATTAGGACCTGGAGGCTGCCTGACTATCACTACCTGATATATATTGACCATGCAGGGTATTGGCTTCTTGACAAATTATCGCCACTTTCACTTGCATGTTAAATGGTCAACAACATGAAAATCTCAATTATATATCATAGCAGATATATATACATCCAAGTTCCAAACAAACAATTTCAGATCTTTTTCTTTGCAACATTTTTTTGTAAGGTTGATACATGTTCAAATGCTTTCGCTAGATAAAGGACAGATCCATCACATTACTGTTAAGTCAATCAAAGCAGGCAATATAACGACCCATTTATTATCTCCTGGGTCCGGAGGCTGAATGTTTCTAAGCCTGGTCAGTCCCTCTGTAACCACAGCATCAACCCTGTACCGTCAGTCTGCCGCAATTAAGATTCCCCATATCACCAATACGTATGTTAATCTTCCAACTTGAAAATTATGTTTTAGACAATCAGTGAATAATCTTATGCAATTACAGATTTTTCAAGCTTGTGTATTTTTCTATAAGCTCTACACCAAGCTGGCTAATCTCTTCGACTAAATCCCCTATTTGATCAATGTGTTCCGCTGAGATAATTAATTATGGCCATACAATGTCTGTATCAATTAGTTTTAGATCGGACCATTAAATCTATTCTGTAATGGCCACGTGAGAATCGGACGAAGCTGCATACCTAGTCAGTACATGTACACCACTATCCCTATGTGACCATGTCCGGCCATTATGTCTATTTTGTTGTATGTCCTGCGACTGCTGTTTTTGATCTTAACTGTTCTCTTTCATGACAGGAAGCAGTGGACACGGTGTCCAAGCTGACAGATAAAATCAAATGGTATCGCCATAGAAACAACACATTACCGGAGAGATAATGGTCACCACTGAGATGGAAACCTGTGGACATTGACTATGTGACTGGTGTCCGTCAGGTATTCAATATCTACAGACTTCTATCTCAGCGGCAATCCCTTACCTGTCAGATGTACAATGTCCACTCCATCATCATATATTTTGAAATGATACAGCCATGTCCAAGCCTTTTTTATAACTTTTTATAGGTCACAGGTGAGCCATTACTGCTATCTACCAAACAAGTCCTTCATTCTTAGCCGGGAATCAAACTCCACCTGGTTAAGCTTTCGTACACTAGATACAATTGTTCTCTCCATTCTGCTACAGAGACAAGTATTCCATCTGATTGTACGGCCGAGATGAACAAAGATAAGCAGAAATAGGACAGAGATTTATATCCTGTAAGACTGATATGATAATAGAGGACTGTGTATTGATAAAGGAGTGACTTGTCATAGAACCTTAATTACTCCGCCTGATTAACATATGACTCCTATTTAAGAAGATACCATATTTCTGATTAGAAATTTCACTTCATGGCATAGAGCAAAACCTTCAGAAAAAAGAACAAAAACATCAAAGAATCTGCACAGCCATCACATAGATGAGTAAGACCTTCACAGAAAGGAACAAGACCTTCACAGAAAGGAACAAGACCTTCACAGAAAGGAACAAGACCTTCACAGAAAGGAACAAGACCTTCACAGAAAGGAACAAGACCTTCACAGAAAGGAACAAGACCTTCACAGAAAGGAACAAGACCTTCACAGAAAGGAACAAGACCTTCACAGAAAGGAACAAGACCTTCACAGAAAGGAACAAGACCTTCACAGAAAGGAACAAGACCTTCACAGAAAGGAACAAGACCTTCACAGAAAGGAACAAGACCTTAACAGAAAGGAACAAGACCTTAACAGAAAGGAACAAGACCTTAACAGAAAGGAACAAGACCTTCACAGAAAGGAACAAGACCTTCACAGAAAGGAACAAGACCTTCACAGAAAGGGACAAGACCTTCACAGAAAGGAACAAGACCTTCACAGAAAGGAACAAGACCTTCACAGAAAGGAACAAGACCTTCACAGAAAGGAACAAGACCTTCACAGAAAGGAACAAGACCTTCACAGAAAGGAACAAGACCTTCACAGAAAGGAACAAGACCTTCACAGAAAGGAACAAGACCTTCACAGAAAGGAACAAGACCTTCACAGAAAGGAACAAGACCTTCACAGAAAGGAACAAGACCTTCACAGAAAGGAACAAGACCTTAACAGAAAGGAACAAGACCTTCACAGAAAGAAACAAGACCTTCACAAAAAGGAACAAGACCTTCACAGAAAGGGACAAGACCTTCACAGAGAAAAGGACAAGACCTACACAGAAAGGAACAAGACCTTCACAGAAAGGAACAAGACCTTCACAGAAAAGAACAAGACCTTCACAGAAAGGAACAAGACTTTTATAGAAAGGAACAAGACCTTCACAGAAAGGAACAAGATCTTTACAGAAAAGAACAAGACCTTCACAGCAAGGAACAGGACCTTCACAGAAAGGAACAAGATCTTCGCAGAAAAGAACAAGACCTTCACAGAAAGGAACAAGACCTTCACAGAGAGAAACACCTTCACAGAAAGAAACAAGACCTTCACAAGACAAAAACAAGACCTTCACAGAAAGGAACAAGACAGAAACAAGACCTTAACAGAATAAACAAGACCTTCACAGAAAGGGACAAGACCTTCACAGAAAGGAACAAGACCTTCACAGAAAGGGACAAGACAGAAACAAGACCTTCACAGAATAAACAAGACCTTCACAGAAAGGGACAAGACCTTCACAGAAAGGAACAAGACCTTCACAGAAAGGAACAAGTACTTCACAGAAAGGAACAAGACATTCACAGAAAGGAACAAGACCTTAACAGAAAGGAACAAGACCTTCACAGAAAGAAACAAGACCTTCACAGAAAGGAACAAGACCTTCACAGAAAGGGACAAGACCTTCACAGAGAAAAGGAACAAGACCTTCACAGAAAGGAACAAGACCTTCCTTCACAGAAAGAAACAAGACCTTAACAGAAAGGAACAAGACCTTCACAGAAAGAAACAAGACCTTCACAGAAAGGAACAAGACCTTCACAGAAAGGGACAAGACCTTCACAGAAAGGGACTAGACCTTCACAGAAAGAAACAAGACCTTCACAGAGAGGAACAAGACCTTCACAGAATAAACAAGACCTTCACAGAATAAACAAGACCTTCACAGAAAGGAACAACACCTTCACAGAAAGGGACAAGACCTTCACAGAATAAACAAGACCTTCACAGAAAGGAACAACACCTTCACAGAAAGGGACAAGACCTTCACAGAATAAACAAGACCTTCACAGAAAGGAACAACACCTTCACAGAAAGGGACAAGACCTTCACAGAATAAACAAGACCTTCACAGAAAGGAACAACACCTTCACAGAAAGGGACAAGACCTTCACAGAATAAACAAGACCTTCACAGAAAGGAACAACACCTTCACAGAAAGGAACAAGACCTTCACAGAAAGGGACAAGACCTTCACAGAAAGGAACAAGACCTTCACAGAAAGAAACAAGACCTTCACAGAAAGGGACAAGACCTTCACAGAAAGGAACAAGACCTTCACAGAAAGGAACAAGACCTTCGCAGAAAGGGACAAGACCTTCACAGAAAGGAACAAGACCTTAACAGAAAGGAACAAGACCTTCACAGAAATGAACAAGACCTTCACAGAAATGAACAAGACCTTCACAGAAAGGAACAAGACCTTCACAGAAGGGAACAAGACTTTTATAGAAAGGAACAAGACCTTCACAGAAAGGAACAAGATCTTTACAGAAAGGAACAAGACCTTCACAGAAAGGAACAGGACCTTCACAGAAAGGAACAAGATCTTCGCAGAAAAGGACAAGACCTTCACAGAAAGGAACAAGACCTTCACAGAGAGAAACACCTTCACAGAAAGGAACAAGACCTTCACAAGACAAAAACAAGACCTTCACAGAAAGGAACAAGACAGAAATAAGACCTTAACAGAATAAACAAGACCTTCACAGAAAGGGACAAGGCCTTCACAGAAAGGAACAAGACCTTCACAGAAAGGAACAAGACAGAAACAAGACCTTCACAGAATAAACAAGACCTTCACAGAAAGGGACAAGACCTTCACAGAAAAGAACAAGACCTTCACAGAATAAACAAGACCTTCACAGAAAGGAACAACACCTTCACAGAAAGAAACAAGACCTTCACAGAAAGGGACAAGACCTTCACAGAAAGGAACAGGACCTTCACAGAAAGGAACAAGATCTTCGCAGAAAAGGACAAGACCTTCACAGAGAGAAACACCTTCACAGAAAGGAACAAGACCTTCACAAGACAAAAACATGACCTTCACAGAAAGGAACAAGACAGAAACAAGACCTTAACAGAAAGGAACAAGACCTTCACAGAAAGGGACAAGACCTTCACAGAAAGGAACAAGATCTTTACAGAAAGGAACAAGACCTTCACAGAAAGGAACAAGACCTTCACAGAAAGGAACAAGACAGAAACAAGACCTTAACAGAAAGGAACAAGACCTTCACAGAAAGGAACAAGATCTTTACAGAAAGGAACAAGACCTTCACAAAAGGAACGAGACCTTCACAGAAAGGAACAAGACCTTCACAGAATAAACAAGACCTTCACAGAAAGGAACAACACCTTCACAGAAAGGGACAAGACCTTCACAGAAAGGAACAAGATCTTTACAGAAAGGAACAAGACCTTCACAAAAGGAACGAGACCTTCACAGAAAGGAACAAGACCTTCACAGAAAGGAACAAGACCTTCATAGAAAGAAACAAGACCTTCACAGAAAGAAACAAGACCTTTGTACAAAAAAGAAAATACTTTCATAGAAAAAAAAAAAAAATCAAAGCAAAAATTAAACAAAGAACTTTTTCATAAAAGGAGCAAGACTATCCAGAAAATGACTGATACTCAGCTGTCCTTACTATATTAAGTATATATGACATAAATGATAAAACAGTACTTAGCTTACCTGATCCATTCACTGGTCTTGAGAGCGTTTTTCAACATAGCACATCTGTGTTTGGCAGGAACCAAGTCCTGAAACAGAAAAAGTACACACTTATATTGCTGTGTGATGAGATACATTGAAGAAGACCTTCACCAAATACTGGGAGGAGGCAGAACAGTCAACAATCTGTTTTCACAAGTGAGCTTAGTAAAGCTGGAAATGATATTTGATAATCATTTATTAGTAATGCTGTGTGGCAAAGTTACGTCATTTTACCAGTATTCAGCCAAGGAAAGTATTAGTATGATTTTAGATTTAGAGTGTATATCCCAAATGTGACTCACTATATGTAGAAAGACATTATTTTCAATTGTGACCCTTCAGCTAGCTGTAAAAGGTGTTAGTTCTTACAAGCATCGACTAAAAAACTTTCACCAAGTAGAACTAATTGATATTGAACTGCAGAAATAAAGCAGAAACTTGAGACGAATTTATTTACCAATATAGTTTCCTTTTATAATCACTGGTATCACATATATAAATCACTCCTATACCTATTAAACAATGTAACTACCCTATTACCGTTTTGGTTTGTACATGTATATGAAAAGGTCCTTGTGCTGCACCTTACCACTATATAACATTAAAGTTCTCACAGCCCTCAAACCTTGCATTTTTGGGATCAAACATTACGCTGTTTTTCTCAAACTTTAATAAACTCCTGCAATACTCTTTTGATTCTCTGCAGATTTCTGCTGCATTTAATATTTTTGCATTTTGAATTTTCATCTCCCTTTTGATTTCCATGTTATTCCATAGAGCGAATAAATGATTTAGTGCTGTGGGCTTTAATTTACTCTTGTTACAAAGCTGATATCAGCTTCATCAACATGCTTCAGAAAGAACCTTTCTATTAGATTATAAATCTGTTGAGCCACTTCACAAAAGACTGTAATCATAACTTGACATGCCAACATTATATTTCTCTGATTACGCAATGTGGCGCTGCTTAAAATTGTTTTGACTGGATTATTGATTTTTTTACCATTTGAAGATGTCCTTTTCTCAAAAATGAAAAGCTTTTAAGCTGCATGTAATAAGAACTGCCCAATGGCCCAATGGGGCATATACCTTTAGTGCAGCAATGAAGAAATATGAGAGCAGAAACTTTGTATACTGCCAAACACAGGGAGGATGGATATATAAGGTCATCTGACACCAGCCTTTGTGACCCATCATGAATTCATTGAGTAACCATCAAGGCAACCTTCCAAACCAATTATTCCCCAATGTAATTTATTATGCAGCAATGACATGTGACCCAATTCCAGAAAACACATATAGTATACTGTACATGTAAGTGTACTTATATTTGTAAAAGGAGAGGAAAAATACACGGCCATATCGGGGTTCGAACCTGGGACCCTCCGAATTCTAAACGGATGCTCTACCAGTTGAGCTATCTGGTCGCCGACGATCGACCTAGTCCAGTTCCGCTACATTCCTCCCTCCTTTAACAAAGTCTTCTACCCCAAAGACACACGAGACCCTATACCACTTTCTGTGGGTATATTTTGTTGGGCACCAAATGTAACAGGAGAGGAAAAATCCATGGCCAGACCGGGGTTCGAACCCGGGATCCTCCAAACTCTAGACGGATGCTCTACCAGTTGAGCTATCTGGTTGCCGACGATCGACCCAGTCCAGTTCTGTTACATTCCTCCATCCTTTAACAAAGTCTTCAACCCCGAAGACACACGAGACCCTATACCACCTTATGATGGTATATTTTGTTGGGCGCCAAATGTAACAGGAGAGGAAAAATCCATGGCCAGACCGGGGTTCAAACCCGGGATCCTCCGAACTCTAGACGGATGCTCTACCAGTTGAGCTTATAATCTGGTCGCCTACGATCAACCAAATCCAGTTCCACTACATATTATCGGACTCATATCTTATTGGAATGAAGGTGGTAGGACTTATTAGCTCATTCTTAAATTAGTGGATTTTTTAACAGACTATAGAATTAATATACTAGGTGAACAACTGGTGTAAGAGAACAAGGCCTATAGATTGGCAAGTCAGGTAAGTCAGGTAAGTCAGGTGAGTACCTTAGAACAAAGTAAAGGTTTTCTTTCAAGTATGTGTGAATGTGCAAATGAGTTGATGTCATTTATTGTCTGGTGAAATCTTGCAATATCTAATTTTAGAAGTGAATATGAATCACGGGAACAGACATATCGCAAATGCCACTAAAATTAGAATACCGCCAAAATAAGTATTCTGTGTTTAACACTGGATTGATTTGCTGATGTGCCAGTTGATGTTGTTATGGTCATCTCATTAGTGATTCTATATTTCTATTAAAAGAATCCATCAACTGGAAGGTGCTGCACTTCTATGAAAACTACCGTTGACTGGACGTTGGCTCTCCACCCCCCTGCATTTCATATTACATATGTAAACTCAAAAATATCAAGAAGCTCACAAACTAGGGCCTGTATCACTCACCTGGATATTGAAGCAATCGTGGGAAAATATTCTCATTAACTCATTCATCCCTGAAATTTCATAATTAACTATTCCAATCATTGAATTGGAAGAGTTCAAATGTGTCTTCAGGGGTGAAAGAGCTAAATAATATACTGCCAATATTTCCAAATATTGGCTGTCTCTCAGCAAAGCCCTCAATGTATTGGATCCCATCCCTCTGTCCCCATAGGGCTTGGGACATGGTTTATACAACACTGAATCCTCTTGGGCCAAAGATACTCTCAAATTTGATTAAGATCCTTTTTTCTGTACCAGGAACAATAAGGATTTGAAGATTTCCCTCTATTTACTTTATTGGACCACACCTTCCATTTACACAAAATAGAGACATCTTTGTTGAAGGATGGCTCTAGACCAATTAGAGTAGTTAAAATCCCTTCATTCTTATAGAAGGAGAAGGAATCACACCCTCAATCAAGTTCCATAAAATTGAGTCCCTCTTGCTAAAAAAATTGTCTAATCTGAATTCAGTTAAGATCCCTACATTCTCAAAGAAGGCAAAATATTTAAAAGATTTACCACTATTTCCTATCTTGGGCCCTACACCTTTGTCCCCAGAGGATCCATATATACCCTTCATTCATACAGAATTAAGTCCCTTTTGCCCAAGGATGCTTTTCACCAAACTTGGTTAAAATCTCTCCACTCATGGGGAAGATTAGGATTATAAACATTTTGATCCTTATGTTCTCCATAATTGGCCTCTCTCTAGGCCTATGCCCCTAGCAGAGCCATACAGAACTAAATTTCCCTTGCCTAAGGATAATGCAAGCCAAAGGGTATGTATAAGATAGGGATCACACACTGTATTTGAAGATAGGAAAAACTGAAAACCAACTATTAATAATAATAATAATTGGAGGTTCTTATATACCACTTTATCACACCCTAGTTCGTAGGTCGTCTCAAAGCGGTTCACAAATTATTATCCGTGGTTATAGGGCCTTTGCAACCAGCCAACATTTCTCAACTCCCTGCAGGGGAGTTCGAGCATGCAGCCGGAGCTGCCATTTCGGCGCTAACAGCTAGCATTCAACAATTCTACCACTGCCCAACCACATACTCATTTACGACTGAGTAGACTGGAACAAGCGGAGTAAAGTGTCTTGCTCAAAGATACAACACATTGCCGTGCCGTCGACTATTAAGCCAGTATAGACAGAGATTTGATTAAGACAACAGTCAGTTTAAACAGGCCTAAGTAATACTGTATGCAGCTGTCATTAAACTCATCATGTACTAATCTAAACCTGTCAACATAGAAAAGTACCTATATGGACACAAACATTGGATATATAATGGTTTGCTTTTATTGGTCCACACTAACATAGTAAATAAGTGATGTTTAGATCAATACCAGTACATCCACTCCAATTGTCAGCGGTATGCTGGTGTCGATGGTATCACAATAAGGACCACTTTGCTAGCTTTACATCTTTGATTGGGTAATCTTCTCTTATTTACTGCCAACAAACTCTCTATTTGTATTTCCACGGCAATAGATGATCCGAGTGTGTATAATATACATCAATACCACATATAATGGGAAGGTAGCCATGCTTAAGGTGACATCTGCCCTGTTCCAGATAGAAAACATGTTGGCAAGAATGTACACGCTCACCAGATCACTGTAATCTTTATGGAACAAGTATTTCTAAGATAAACCTAAATGTTTAATCCTGAATAATGAACAGGTGGAATGACCCCAGCCTTTAAATATACTAGATTAATACAACACAGAACATACTGCTTAGAATATACATGTTAAACAGGTAGCTAAAATCTGTGTGGAACAAGCATTCCTCAGATATACCTTAAACTATGACCCAAGTGAACAAGACAGATAATTATGGTCTGGCTAAACAGAAATGTAGAATTCTAGCTAGGCTATTTCAGAACTGATGAAATAAAATGTTATGTACACTGTAAAATATATATATTCAAATTAATCACATATTTTGTATTTGTATTTTTTTTCTATTAATCACCGTTTATAAACTCCGACTCTAAAGTCGCTTGACACAGCTGACAAACCTTATGCTAAATATACACTGTATTACAGCCAAATCAATATTTGAGACATGTGTAAATCTATGAACTTTAAAGCAATATTGACTATCACAATTACTTCAATTTTCTCTAAAGCTGTTTTTGTCTCCGTTTTCCATGGTTATGTTATATATAGTTGATGCTTTCCTTTCCTCTTTTTTGATGCATCCTCGATACTCCAGAGGTTACGCTGACTTACGCTCTATGCACTCCTGGAATATATCATGACAATGTGTCACCTTGTGGATGAGACAAGAAGACCAGTTTGGTCCTTTGATGTACAACAAAAGAAATGCAGCCACATAATGGTAAAATTGACTGTCTTTGAAGTTAGGTGTCGCTCTTCTGTAATCTTCAAAGGACAGGTATCCGCTTAGGGATTGGTTTAAAGGGCAGGTATCTGCTTAGGGATTGGTTTAAAGGGCAGGTATCTGCTTAGGGATTGGTTTAAAGGGCAGGTATCTGCTTAGGGATCGGTTTAAAGGACAGGTATCCGCTTAGCGATTGGTTTTAAGGGCAGGTATCTGCTTAGGGATTGGTTTAAAGGATAGGTATCCGCTTAGTGATTGGTTTAAAAGACAGGTATCCGCTTAGCGATTGGTTTGAAAGACAGGTATCCACTTAGCGATTGGTTTAAAAGACAGGTATCCGCTTAGCGATTGGAATGAAAGACAGGTATCCACTTAGCGATTGGTTTAAAGGACAGGTATCCGCTTAGCGATTGGTTTAAAAGACAGGTATCCGCTTAGCGATTGGTTTGAAAGACAGGTATCCACTAAGCGATTGGTTGAAAGAACAGGTATCCACTAAGCGATTGATTTAAACAACAGGTATCCGCTTAGGGATCGGTTTAAAGAACAGGTATCTGCTTAGGGATCAGTTTAAAGGACAGGTATCTACTTAGCGATTGGTTTAAAGAACAGGTATCTGCTTAGGGATCGGTTTAAAGGACAGGTATTCACTTAGTGGTTGGTTTAAAGGACAGCTGGTACTTCTGTATAACCAAGTGCCCGAAAAATATTCTTATGCATATATATAATAATAATAATATACAACATTTGATATAGTGCCCTATCTTCTAAGCTAACCTAAGCTACTCTAAAGCGCTTTACAGTACATAGATATATAATTAATACAATCAATACAATTAGCATATACATTAATCAATACAATTTTGAGGAATTTGCAGGAGCTGCCTTATCAGGCGCTAAATACTAGTCCTATGCCACCGGGCTAATATCTCCCTATGTGTGTAAGCCTGCGTGTGTGTTGGAGATGTATTGTGTTCTGTTTATAGTAGGACAGATTTCCAACGGTATCATTTATAGTGCCACCATACTTGAATGCAACAGCACAGATACCGCAACATCCATCCCAGACCATTTTAAACTCCGCCTGGGTTGTTGGAGTTGTGTGGGCAGGAGAAAAACACTTTCTCTGAATATTCTATGCGTACGACGACTTCGGGGATTGAACCCCGGCTGCCTGCATGGAAGGCCGGAGTGTTAACCACTCGACCAATCCGCCCATTATATCTTGCTTTTAAATTACATTCAATATTCATTATTGTGATGTAATTCTCAAAATAAGCCAATCACCTTGAATACCTCATCCAAATTTATTATACACATGGCATTGCCAACATACCTCAGAAGTGCTATCTACTCTAATGAACTGATGGTTTCTCAGTCTTTATTGGTTATATCAGCTCTATTTGTTAGTAGTGGAAATCATCATAACTTTAAAGTAGCTGTTAAAAAAATTGCCTCTGGCTTCCCAAAAAGTTGGTAAGTTCCACCAGGAAACCAAGAGTCCAGGACTCAAATATATGAGCCACAAACATCAATGTGACATAACAAGCCAGGATTGTCATTTATAATGATCTCATCCTCGCACCATTTCAATTATTTGTGATATTTTTGAGGACCACAGGGGGCAACAATATCTGCCTGTCACATGCTATGCATGTAGCTTCCTTCTTTCTATCTCTTTTCACTTATGTGTTTTTCATATGACCAGTGGATGTTTGTGATACAGAAATTGATGTCTGAAGTCCATGCATAATGGTCATATTAACTATTATAATATCAAATTTATCACACCTCTTGATAGGCTGGAATTGGGTCATGTAATTATCGATAAACAAGATGCCCAATGGGCTTTCAAAGCCCACATGATATTAGTCTCAGACTTGTATCCTAAAAAGTCAAACAAGGCCATTCAGTTGAACAAACTTGGCAGCCTTTCATTATAATATACTACTGGACAACAATCATCATCCTAGGCCTTTTTCATTAAGAGGAAATTGTTTTAATAATTTTTTCCCCATATTTGACCCCAGGGACCTTGAAAGTGGGTCAAGGTCATTCATTTGAACAAGCCTGGAAGCCCCCTCATCTGAGCATTCTACATGCTAGATATCATCAACCTTGGCCTTTTGGCTATTAGAAAGAAGTTGTTTAAATAGTCTACCTGTAACATACTTGACCCCAGTGACCTTAAAAGTGAGTCAAGGTCATTCATTTGAACAAACTTGGTTAGTTAATGGTAACCAATGATTGATCATAAAATTTCAACCAACACCATGGGACATTACCATGTATGAGACCAGATTTCAGTTTGTAACACTCCACCTTCCAAAGATACACAAGTTAGCAAGTTGGGCTATTTACAAATATAGGGCAAATATCTAGGAATATCATGCTTTGGACAACCAGTCAGACAATGCCATACTGTGATACATCATACATGGGCGGTAATAAAAAAAACACCATGTAGATGGTGTGCTTCATTTGATATCCCCCTTATCTGCCAAATCAGATATGAACACTTCAAAAACAGCACCAGTCAGTGACTTTTGAGTATATTAAATATAATCTAGAAACAAAACAATGCTTGCAAATGTAATTGTAATTAATTGACAAAATAAAATGAGGAATTATTAAGAAGTGTGTATACTGAATATTGTACTTGTTTGTATACACATTGATTTGCTGGTACAGTATATGATGTCTCTGGTACAGTATATGATGTCTCTGGTACAGTAAATGATGTCTCTGGTACAGTAGGCTGCTGTCTGGCACCAGCTCTGAATGTCGGTTATGTAACTGATCAATAAACAGCTAGCTGTGAACCAATAGAACTGTAATAGAGTATTCCAGCTTCTTCTGTCCCAACCAACACTAGTACTTAGCCTATAGGTTCATGGCACCAGAGGTATAAGCATTACTCCGTTGATCTTAAAGATCTATACAGAGAGAACTCAGCAATTAATCTTATTGGGAGTTCAAATAATGTATTTGGTAGTTTATTTGTGTCTCAGTAACAAACAGGTTTCATTTAAAGACTTCTCTGCAGAATTAAATCTTACAAGTACAACACTTCTGCTTATTTGATTTTCTAACTTAATTATAACCCAGCACTAAGATTTAAATGTTTACTCATGTTATTGTGTACAATATATACAATGTATTTCTCAACTCAAAATGGGATACTGTTTTTGGTTTGGTTTGTTTGTGTTTTATGTCCTATTAACAGCTATGGTCATTTAAGGATGTGCCAGGTTTTGGTGGTGGAGAAAAGCCAGAGTTCATGGAGAAAAACCACCGACCAGCAGCAAGTACCTGGTGACTGTTCCATGTAGGCCTCGAACCTGTGACCCAGTGGTAGAGGGCTAGTGGTAGCAGAATGCCAGACACCTTAACCACTTGGCCACCGTGGCCTCTTAAAATACTGTTTTGATGCAGTTACTCATAAAATGAAACATAAAATGAAACGTGACAAAAAAAGAAAAGACCTCCTCTAACAAGTGTGCTTACATTGTATATACTGCAGGCAATACCATAATTGATTTGTGATCTTTTCAACATTTACTTCACCTTTCCCCTGTCGAAATAAAAAAGAACATAAACAAAATGAATGCATCTTCAGGTCTCAGAAGATGAGACTTGACCTGATGTTCAGGTTTTTGTTTTTATTCATACTGGTACCTCCTACTGTAACCTTGGTTACCTATACCTGTGTTAATATAAACAGAGTTTGTTTTACTTGTTAACAGATGTCTCCTGTTTGTACACGGGTATGAGACAGGCTTCTGGTCAATAAACTCTAACAGGAACCAATTTCTAAGCTTCATAACTATAAGTCACCCTGGATCAGATGCAGTTCAGACTATGTTTGAACAATGTCATAAGTTTGCTCTTTTATTATAAAATATTGTTGTACGCTGTATTTAGATTATGATAAAACTGATCAATAAAATCAATCAATGCATATTGTTACAAATGGGAAAACTGGTTACCAATCCCATTACTTGTGAAGTTTTACCACTAGGAATCCCGATTACCTATCCCATTACTTGTGAAGTTTTACCACTGGGAATCCAGATTACCAATCCCATTACTTGTGAAGTTTTACCACTAGGAATCCCAATTACCAATCCCATTACTTGTGAAGATTTACCATTAGGAATCCCGATTACCAATCCCATTACTTGTGAAGTTTTACCACTGGGAATCCCGATTACCAATCCCATTACTTGTGAAGTTTTACCACTAGGAATCCCAAGAAGTGGAAAAATTAATCATTTGATTCTGGCCTTCACACAGATGAAAAGTAAAATGTTCTACCCTTGACTAAAACTGTATGTACAGTATAACTGTATATGTATATATACATATATATATTATATATTTATATGAAACATATGTTGTAGTATATCTCATGTACATGAATTAAAAACAACTCACATGTACAGGAATTAATGACAGCTCCAACTTAAAGAAATTAGTTACAGATCAAATGTGCAGGAGTATTAGTAACATTGAAGTGTATCTTTTGTTTAACGTTCTATTAATAGAAAGGTCATATAAGGACGTGAAGTTACATTTAAAAAGTACTAGAATTAATAATAACTCTACTTTACAAGGTTTAGCAACATTTAAAGTGTACAGGAATGAGTAGCAACTTAAATATAGAATCCCAGAGTGATCTTGGTGCCCATGCCACCATTATAAGATCTTTGTAAATTCTAAGCAAATTTGATCTTTTCTCTTCATTTCTCTTTTATTCTATCTGTTAGTCTTATCAATAGTAAATGCATCTTGTGGTAACTTTTTATATTTACATTTGTGTTGCTGTGCAGATAACAGTACCAACTCAAAATGTTTGCATGATTCAATAAAAGCTAGTGTGTAGTAATATTAATAGTACTACATTGTACCGTTACCTGACCTCTGTATTGAACCCCTGTGCTCCAGCCATTGTCTGATAGCGACGTCGCGGACGTGTCCCTAGAAATGCACATCATGTTTATGTCGAGCCACCGAAGCGTGTCTGCTATTAGATCCTATAACAAGTCCTTTTCAACAGAACAGAATAATTCACTGTCCTCTACACTAGCGTCCGTTGCTAGTGGCGAAGCAAGTGAAATCGTCCCAGCTTGTCGGCCAGTCCTGGCCCTCATCGACAATGACACACGCCAAATGCTCAAACGATGAGCTAGTTTTGTTGACACAGTCGATCGACACAAGAATTCAGCCAACAACATCTTTTTAATCGTCATCTAACTACTTAGGAAACTCCACATTTCACGAATGCACTTTCTATCTCGTTGAAAGTCCAACCGTTTTGTGGCCTGATGAGCGTAGCCGCTGCACAACCATTTTTTAACGGTCAGCTTTCTCCACAAACACGGAATAAATTTCTGACGTTTTACAACTAAAATATTTTATAGTGTATTTTTGTTTTAAATTAAGATCTACTGTCAATTTTTAAGATAATCAATGCTTGTTAAACATGCTGGTATTATGAATTAAATTATTAAAAAATATGCTTTGTTTATTGCTCAACTGTTTATTTTGTCACCGTTGACAACACATCATCTTTTTTATAGAACGTAAATCTAAGGTTAGAAATGCATCTTCTTAACCTTTTTGAGGGTATGCAACACAGTTCCGTTGAAACCTATTCTCCAAGATGCGCGTATATGCATTTCAAACCTTAAATAACTGTTAAAATCCAAGATTGCTAACTGGTGGCCATCTTGCTTTCCTGGATCAGTATCAATAAAAGATGCACAGCTAGAGACCTAGGGGGTCTTCCATAAGAAACTAAAGAAAGAACTGTCAAGTTATGCTTAAAAAATATCAAACGTAAACTCTCAGAGAACAAGATGGCTGCCTGGCATGGAAACGTTTTTTTCCCAATAAATCCCAAAATGAACCATGCACAACTATGTACCATGGGGAACCTTCATAATGGTTACATACAAGAGGCCCAGAGAGCCTGTATCGCTCACATGGATATTTAAGCAATCGTGGCAAAATATTCTCCAAATAAGATCCAAGGGAATGGGACAGAACCCAAGGCCAATCCTTGTAGCATATCTGTATTAGATTTTTTGCATGCCCAGCAATTTTATGCATGGTTATGGGTGGGGATCTCAACTGTTTCCAAGGTGTTACTCAGAAAATAGGTCCCTAGGGTTGTGGCCAGACCTGAGGATCAATTATAATATCCTGACTGCATTCGTCTCTTTATGCCCAGCATTTGTCTAGTTTTGGGGAGGGGATCTCAACCGTTTCAAAGTTATGACCCATGGGTTAAGTCTGCAAGGGTGGGGCAGACCCCGGGATCAATTCTAATTTAATGACTGCATTCGTCTCTTTATGCCAAACAATTGTATATAAAGTTTTTGGGTGGGAATCTAAACCATTTCGAAGTTATGACCCAGGAGTTAAGTCTCCAAGGGTGGGGCAGACCCACGAGCCATCCTGGAAGCATATGTGCATTCGTTTCTTTATACTCAGCAATTGTATATATGGTTATAGGGTGGGGATCTCAACTGTTTCCAAGCTGTGACTAAGAAACTAGGTCCCTAGGGGTTTGGCCAGACCCCAGAGTCTATTCTAATATCATCACTGCATTCGTCTCTTTATGCCTAGCATTTGTATATACAGTTTTGGGGTGGGGATCTGACAACCGCTTCAAAGTTATGACCCAGGGACTATGTCTCCAAGGTTGGGACAAAACCCCAGGGCCATCCTGGAAGCAATCCAAGCATATGTGCATTCTTCTCTTTATACTCAGCAATTGTATATATGGTTATAGGATGGGATCTCAACCATTTCCAAGTAATAAACTATTTTTGGCCCCACCCTTTAGTCCGGGGGGTTAGCGCCACCATTTGTACAATTTTGAAACCCTGCATCCCATTAATGCTTCCAACCAAATACCGCAAAAACCCATGTAATTTGCACACCTATGTAATTTGCGCAGGTAAAAAAAAAAATCGATCTCTGAAAATGAAAGACAAACCGCTCAGGATTCTTAGGATTTGATATCCAATGCATAGTTCTACAGAAGTCGTTTATAGCAATATAGCCCATTTGAACCCACCCCTCAGCCCCCTGAGGGGTCAGCCTCACCATTTGTACAATTTTGAATCCCTGCCTCCCATGAATGCTTCTGACCAAATATGATTGATATCCAGTGCATACATGTAGTTCTACAGAAGAAGTCGTTTATAGCAATATAGTCAAATTGCCCCCTTTTGGCCCCACCCCTCAGCCCCCTGGCGTGTAAGCCCCACTATTTTAAATCCCCACTACCTGATGCTTTCAGTGAGATATGATTGATATCTATCTCTTAGTTCCTGAGAAGAAGTCACTTAAAGAAATATAGCCAAATAACCCTTTTTGGCCCTCTGGGAGGTCAACCCTACCATTTGTACAATTTTAAAACCCTAACACCTAAAGATGCTTCCAAGTCAAATTTAGTTAAATTCCAATCAGTGGTTAAGAAAAGGAGTCGTTCAAAGAAATTGTTGATGTACGGACGACGGACGGACGAAGGACGCCTTCGGACCCGTTGAGCTAATAATTTGAGAAATATCTGTTGAGTACTTCTAGAATAAAAGCGATAACAATCTTGAGCTCTTAAAATCTTAAATGGCTACCTAGTGGCCTTATTGTTTTTCCGATATGTCCCTCACTCATTGATCATGGGAAACCCACACAGGAAATTTGAGAAAGATCTATCAAGTACATCCTGAGATATAGTTTTAAAATACATCCAAGATGGCTGCCATCTTATTTTTTTATCAGGCCCTCATTGAAACAAGCACAACAAAAGAGCATTTGGAACGGTCACATGAGAAATAAAAATAAATGTTTAAATGGACCATGGAAAAAGTTCAAAGTATATTTGAGAAAGGTCTGCCCAGTATTTCCAGCTGTGTGAAGTAATACCATACTTGAACTGTCAAAATCCAAGATGACTGCCTGGTTGCCATCTTGGTTTTTTTTCCAGTTCCTAAATGAAACAATCACAACAAAAGAGTACTGGGTACCTTCAGAATTTCAAGTTAACAGAAGGTCTGTACATTTACTGTTTATATATAATAGGTATCATGTTTGACTCAATCCAACAGACAAGTTAACAGAAGGTACATTCATTGTTTATATATACCAGGTACCATGTATGACTCAATCCAACAGACAAGTTAACAGAAGGTACATTCATTGTTTATATATACCAGGTACCATATATGACTCAATCCAACAGACAAGTTAACAGAAGGGACATTCACTGTTTATATATACCCGGTACCATGTATGACTCAATACAACAGACAAGTTAACAGAAGGTACATTCACTGTTAATATATACCCGGTACCATGAACAGAAGGTACATTCACTGTTTATATATACCAGGTACCATGTATGACTCAATCCAACAGACAAGTTAACAGAAGGGACATTCACTGTTTATATATACCCGGTACCATGTATGATTCAATCCAACAGACAAGTTAACAGAAGGTACATTCATTGTTTATATATGCCAGGTACCATGTATGACTCAATCCAACAGACAATTTAACAGAAGGTACATTCACTGTTTATATATACCCTGTACCATGAACAGAAGGTACATTCACTGTTTATATATACCCTG
Organism: Mizuhopecten yessoensis; assembly: GCF_002113885.1. NCBI lineage: Eukaryota > Metazoa > Mollusca > Bivalvia > Pectinida > Pectinidae > Mizuhopecten > Mizuhopecten yessoensis. The sequence goes on from NW_018404097.1 coordinate 496,952, forward strand.
TACCATGAACAGAAGGTACATTCACTGTTTATATATACCAGGTACCATGTATGATTCAATCCAACAGACAAGTTAACAGAAGGTACATTCATTGTTTATATATACCAGGTACCATATATGACTCAATCCAACAGACAAGTTAACAGAAGGGACATTCACTGTTTATATATACCCGGTACCATGTATGACTCAATCCACCAGACAAGTTAACAGAAGGTACATTCACTGTTTATATATACCCGGTACCATGAACAGAAGGTACATTCACTGTTTATATATACCCGGTACCATGTATGACTCAATCCAACAGACAAGTTAACAGAAGGTACATTCACTGTTTATATATACCAGGTACCATGTATGACTCAATCCAAAAGAAAAAAGAAAGATTTCTCCATCACTTTCTAAGAAATAGAGCTAATAAAATTTTACTCTCAAAATTCAAGATGGACACCTTTCAGCCATATTGGTAACTGATCATGATCAGTCCAAAAATTTACTAAGCATAACTAAGGACCACTGGGAACCTTCATGTAAAATTGGAGAAAGATCCCTCAAGTACATAATTTTTAAGAAATAGTGCTAACAAGAACTGTTTAAGAACGGAGGGAAAGACAGACAGAACAAGGACCACAGACAAAGGGTGATTTGAACAGCCCACTGATGATGATGGGGTGACAAATTAAATGTACTGGAATGGGTAATAAATTAAATGTACTGGAATGAGTAACAAATTAAATGTACTGGAATGAATAACAAATTAAATGTACTGGAATGAGTAACAAGTTAAATGTACTGGAATGAGTAACAAATTCAATGTACAGGAATGAGTAACAAATTCAATGTACAGGAATGAGTAACAAATTAAATGTACAGGAATGAGTAACAAATTCAATGTACTGGAATGAGTAACAAATTAAATGTACTGGAATGAGTAACAAATTAAATGTACAGGAATGAGTAACAAATTAAATGTACTGGAATGAGTAACAAATTAAATGTACAGGAATGAGTAACAAATTAAATGTACAGGAATGGGTAACAAATTAAATGTACAGGAATGAGTAACAAATTAAATGTATAGGAATGAGTAACAAATCCAATGTACAGGAATTCGAATGAGTAACAAATTAAATGTACTTGAATGAGTAACAAATTAAATGTACAGGAATGAGTAACAAATTAAATGTTCAGGAATGAGTAACAAATTAAATGTACTGGAATGAGTAACAAATTAAATGTACTGGAATGAGTAACAAATTAAATGTACTGGAATGAGTAACAAATTAAATGTACTGGAATGAGTAACAAATTAAATGTACTGGAATGAGTAACAAATTAAATGTACTGGAATGAGTAACAAATTAAATGTACTGGAATGAGTAACAAATTAAATGTACTGGAATGAGTAACAAATTAAATGTACTGGAATGAGTAACAAATTAAATGTACTGGAATGAGTAACAAATTAAATGTACTGGAATGAGTAACAAATTAAATGTACTGGAATGAGTAACAAATTAAATGTACTGGAATGAGTAACAAATTAAATGTACTGGAATGAGTAACAAATTAAATGTACTGGAATGAGTAACAAATTAAATGTACTGGAATGAGTAACAAATTAAATGTACAGGAATGGGTAACAAATTAAATGTACTGGAATGAGTAACAAAATAAATATACTGGAATGAGTAACAAATTCAATGTACAGGAATGAGTAACAAATTAAATGTACAGGAATGAGTAACAAATTAAATGTACAGGAATGATAAAAAGTTGTTACATCTACTGACCTTCTTTCCATAGCCGTCACTAACTGGTGACATGATGCCAGCTATTACACTGTATCGACCCGTTTTGTTCAGTGTGTCTTTGGCTAATTCTGAAAAAGAGTTGCAAGTTAATTAAACATATTTTTAAGTACTGTTCATGCAAATACATAACAATTTATCTACTTTAGACTATATATAGCTACTACATTCACAATTATTCATTCCGATAACAAACTGATATGCACAGAGGTTTCCTTCAGAAAAGTGAATGTATATATTCAGCTAGCTAGAATCCCAAATTGTATTTGCCTAATATACTGTACCATAGCTACGATAACTATAGTACATACTGCAAAAATACATTATAAAACCTGTCCTTGTTTTTTTCTTCGAAAAGAAAGTGATGGATTCATAAACTCGTAAAATTATCAAAGTGTAATGGGAACATGCATATGTCTAATGAGCATCTGCACTTGATTGTGTTACAATTCAACCTACCATGTTTAAAAATGATTATAAGCTGATACAATGTAATAGATAATTATATAAAACCACATCTTGTAAAAACTATTACTCTAAGGCTAATGCCAGTTAATCTAATGGATGTGTGTCTTATTTGTAGACCAAATTAGATATCAAAAAGACAATACTTTATGAACATGGAAAAAACATTTTTTTTTAAATTATCGGAAAAACATATAAACAGCGAAGATATACTTTGTATATATAAAGCTAGCTAGATATCAGAGATATTTGAGTCTTTAAAATTATTTCAAGTGAATTACATATTTGATCCCTATGACATTAAAGAGGTAGGTCAAGGTCATGCAATTGAACAAACTTGATAAATAAGTCCTTCATCCAAGCATACTATATATATATATAGCTACATGTCAAATATCATGACCATTTATACGTGCATGGTCTCCTGGTGATTCAGAATTTGACATTTTTTAATATCTTACATTTTTAATGAACAAATATTACATAATGTTGGCATCTCAACATTTTATAATGATCTTCAGAATTTGTATAACACTAGTATTTTCATAGTCTACTCTAAAACAAAAGGCATAGTCCTTGTATACCTATTTTTTTAACAAGATAAAAAAGTGATTAATTTTGAGTTTGATGCTATTTGATCTTGTAAACAAATTATCGTTCAACAAAAAAATGTTGCATGGCTCTGCATTCTAAGCTGAATATACAAGACATAAGCTGTTGTAACATTTTAAAGATTTATTTTTTTGTGAAGAGTGCATGATCATAACCTGTTTAGGGTATGTACTGATCTGACTGTTAAGGTCTTCACTGGTACTTATTACATAAGATGCAATGAACACTTAGTAGAATAACTTATAACATGTCCTAAACGTTAATGAAGTACAAAAACTTTTGAAAAACATCCCAAGGCGTTATGCTATTTGAAATAAAAAGAGCACGAAATCAAATTATGTTTTGTTTTAAATATTTTGTGCGCAGAAATATCTAAATTTTGTTAAGCTGTTTTTTTGCCTGACACAAAGCAAAGTAGATATAAATAGTTGTTTTAAATGAAATCTTAATCTGAGCCATGTAGTCTAGATATCAGCATAAACGATACCTACTGGGTTATCAGGAATCAAAACCGAAAGTGAACTGATATGATTTTATAAAATACAAGTCAGTGTCATTTTATAAACCAGGTAGGCTTAATAAGTTACTAATTTAAAGCAAATATCTTCCTTATCTCCATATTTGCTATACATTGACACAAGAGGATTACAATATCAGCTGGTACAATCACATAGAGGGTTGACCAGACACATACATCAGACAGACAGACAGAACCAAACATAGTGCAACATCCACAAACATTAATCGATCATCGACATAATTCGGCATAAGGTTAGTTTCAGGGCTTACCAAACATCCGGAGATGCATGTTGGTTACCGGACTATACGATCCACAGGCCAACAACACTACTTTTGTAGGTGTTGCCATGGCTGGCTTCCTAGGTTTGCTTTCCCTCCGGGTTGGTTTCACCACGTCCGGAAAGTGTGATTGTCGCCGACGTCGACGTTTTAATATTAAAAAGTACTATCATTCGGAATATCTCTGATTTTATTTATAAAAAGGACGACTTCCGAAATCTAAACTACTTCCGGTCAAGAAAGCACATGTCTGAACATTTCCAGTTAAAATGCGAAATCCATGAAATTTGAAGTTCCAAAACGGAAAGGAGTAATTCTGAATATATATATCAGGTAGCATGAGATAATTCATCATTAAGTACTTTTTTAAGGGCATAAGATGGTGACAGTGAAATTATATTATGTATACAAAACGGCCTGCTGCCACATACAGCTTCACCAGCCCACAGGCGCTTGTATCTGTAATTTAATACCTGAGCTAAAATCCAAAATGCACTACTTACACAATCACAATTGTGTAAGTAGTGGTTTTGGATTTTAGCTCAGGTATTAAATTACAGATACAAGCGCCAAAAACAAAAATGTCATTATAGTCAACGTGATGATTGTGGACATTACTTGGCAGAAGCGCCTGTGACCAGTCTTGATCTTGATAGGTATACGGTGACACATCCAAGGATATTATTACACCGCGCGTGTGTTAAGTAATTTACTTAAGTGGGACCCCCCTTACGATATTACTGAAAGTTTTAGCTGGTTCTTTAGCTGTTTGAATTTTGGTGAAAATATCCGATAGTAGGTTCCAATCTTTAATTGTGTTTGGTATGAAGCTGACTTTTAATGTGTCTGACTTTGTTTGCAATCTCAGGTAATGTTGGCTATGCATGTTCTTGGTCATCCTAGATGGTTCTTTCAATTGATCAGATGGTAAGTTGGCTTGACCGTGTATGCCTTTGCAGAAGAGGATAAGTCTGTTTTGAGTTCGGCGATCTTTTAGGGATGGTAGTGGCAGCTGGTCTAAAATTGCTGTCATACTACCTGGGTCGTAATTGTAGTTTGATGTTATGAACCTTGTCGCTCTTTTCTGTACATTTTCCAGCTGATCTTGAAGATATATTTGGTGTGTGTCCCAGGCAGTGCTCGCATATTCGTGGACAGGTCGTATGAGTCCTTATTATGCCTGGAGTTTAACTTCAAGTGGACATGATTGAAGATATTTTTTTTCAATAATCCTAATGTCCTGTAAGATTTGTTGCATATCTCATCTATGTGTTTTCCCCAGTGTAGGTCATTGGTGATGTTGACTCCTAGGTATTTAATAGATGTTAAGAATTGGAGTTTGGTATCTTTTAATGTATATTCGAATGATGTTGTCTTCTTCTTGCAGCTCAATGTCATCATGTTGCATTTAATTGGTTGAAATCTCTTACCCCAATTATTAGCCCAGTTACCAAGAGTATCAATATCTTTCTGTGGTTCTGCACAGTCATCTTCGTTTTTTATTTCTCTGTAGCATACACAGTCGTCTGCGAACAGACTAATTTCAGATGTTACATTATCTGCTATATCGTTGATATGGACTAGGAATAGGATGGGACCAAGAACTGTTCCTTGAGGTACTCCTGATAGTACTGTTGATGTTTCAGATTTAATTTCATTCACTACAACGCACTGAGATAGGAAGGCGTTAATCCAATTCAAGATATTTTTCGGCACAACATATTTGTGAAGTTTACTTTTTAAAAGCTCGTGTGGTACAGTGTCAGATGCCTTTTCAAAGTCCAAAATAAATATACCAGTCTAACTAAAATATGTGAAGCAGAGATTTACACATGTAGATCTGCATTTTGAATTTAAAAAAGTATTCTTGAAATTGTTTCCTTCATGGAAATAAATTCAACCTTTATCAGGTTGCGCACAACGGCGCATATGGGTAATAATCCTGCATTTGGGTAACATCTTTGTATGTTATGGTTGAATGCACTTCGAATCTACTTTCACTATCCTATATTAAAAATCAAAATTTTGTACTTCACTATCATTATTAAAAATCGCTATTTATATGGTTATTATCAACAACTTTTGGTTGAACGTTTTTTCGTGTTTTGACATTTTCGTGATTTTAGATGTACCGACTTTTCTAAGGCTTCAAAGGTCGTGAAATACTTTCAGAACCAAAAACTGTTCAACCAAAAGTTGTTTGTAATAACCAATAGATATGTCGATTTTTAATAACGTGAGTGAAGTACAAAATTTTGATTTTTTATATAGGATAGTGAAAGTAGATTCGAAGTGCATTCAACCATAACATATAAAGATGTTACCCAAATGCAGGATTATTACCCATATGCGCCGTTGTGCCCAACCTGTTTATAATACATTCAAATTAAAAGTAAAAATACTTAATTTTTATTGAAAAGATATATATTATGCATATACAGGAGAAATACATTTAATATGATGTTAATTCATTTAAATGCTGTTATGGTTTAAGCAAATACCCTAGTTTCTCTTTTTTTTTGTTTTAAAATAGTTTAAACATATTTTATTGTACAAAGATACAAATGGATTGGACAACAAGTTATTTCAAACAAAATAATGAAATGCAATTTCATAAATAAACACATATAACAACGTACACATAAATAAAAATAAGGCAGCGTGCGATTCTGTTTGATCATGTGACTAAAGGCCAGTTTCCTGTGGCTAAGGGAAGGTGCATTGGTACACAGGGAGGACCCACTGGATTCCCCAGGCCAATTCTCGGGACTAGATTTAGAAGGGGGATAGTGTAATATTTTTCTGTAAATTTCAACTTTATTCTTAGTAAAACTAGGTATATCTAACTATGCAAAAATTGCGTAGTGATTCAAAAATGTATCTGATAAAAAATCTTCAGATATTCTTTCATTTTTTTGGACCGAAGTGGTATCACAGTACATGTATGTTCAATGTGCGCTATATATAGAAGGGCACAGAAACAGGTTGCATAATGGCATCATTCAATAACAATTAACAAGAGGATTGGATAAGTTGCCATTGTAGAGTAAAGATAGATATAATTGCAAACTGACTTTTCAGTTAAAACTTCAGTCTAAATATAAAGCACATTGCTGTTTAATTTTGCTCCACTTCATTAATATGGTACAGTTCACCTCATATTTAAGGGCTTAGAAACTAGTTACTTGAATTGATGCTATTGTTAGGATAATCCTTTGGAAAAATTCCCTTATTCATACCAGGTATGCTCTCATTATGAGAATCTGGTCAAGACTGTCCAATCAAATGCTTATATGTTAATATGTTTTATGCAGGGAGATGTAAACAAACACCACAATGGCGAAAAAGAAGAAAAATATATCTGACAAAGTGAGAAATAAGCAGAAGCCTTCTGCTAAAAAGATAAACCCTTTTGAAGTGAAGATCAACAGGGTGAAACATGACGTGTTGGGGAGGAAAATATCCAAGCATGACAAGGGCATGCCAGGCTTGTCTCGGTCAAAAGCCATAAAGAAGGTAGGTCAGTATAAGTGTGTCCATACCTTAAGTACTTCATTGACATATCAAACAATGAATTACCTGTTTGGTGTCTACCAATCTTGTTGGCATATTTGAAAGAGGTAGGGATATCAATGATTTTGCCTTGTTTTGCATCTAGATCTGATTATAGTTATATTGGTAGTTAGTTTTATAGTGTAATTGGAGTACGGGAACAAATATAGTTTCTCTCCTTTGGACTCTTTTATATATCTGTATCAGTTTTATGAATTAATTTCTGATTTCAGTTGCTTCCCTTAGCCAAAAGTGCTTAATGAAAAATTTATGAGGAATACCTTCCCAATTTCAATAAACATACCGTAAGAATTCTTGTATATATTGCTTTATTTTCCAAATTGATGTTGGAACAGACTGCTGTAAAATTTGGAAAACACTGAATATCTTCACATATTTGCCAACTCTCCGTTTTTAAGAGGGAGACTCCCGATTTTGGATATTGTAAGATCTATTAATTTCATCTGAAAGTACAACCCAAAATATGTCATTTTAAGGGTTATTTTGTCCAAAAGGGTATGTACTCACATTATAATAATGTTTTGATTTTGAACATGCAGAATCTCCCCCATGGAAATGGGATGATTTTGATAAAGGCTGGTATGTCCTTTAAACGAAAATCAGTAAAATACTGTCAGTCCAATAATTTTGTTGTGTTTTTGCCAATAACCAGAGAGAACAGACACTCTCACATGAGTATGATCAGAGGTTGAAAAGCAACAAATTTGTGGACAAGCGATTTGGAGAGAATGATACCAATATGAATGTGGAAGAAAAAATGATGAAAAGATTTGCTCTGGAGAGATCGGTAAGTTACATCTATGATAGATTGGTTTGAATTAAATCAAAATTCACATCTGATTGCTTGGGTCTTCAACAAATATAAATTGTATGATTTCTGGTAGAAATGAGAGTTAATTGACCCATTATCCTATTTCTGATACATAAAAATTAAATAAAGGATTCTATTTTTTATTTTTGTGTGTGAATCAAACTCTTCAAGCAGTATCAGACACTATAATAAAATTATACAGATTAAGTGTGATGAAAAATAAACACTCTTGTTATTCAACTAATTTTGTACATCATGCATACAAATAATTGTATATTATTTTCTTCAGCATGACAAATCTAAAAAGTTTAGTCTGAATGATGAAGATGAAGATCTAACTCATTATGGCCAGTCATTGTCAGAGATAGAGAAATTTGAAGATCCTGTTGTCAGTGACGATGAGAACGATGAGGACAGGGGGAAAATAAGTGGTATAGTAGCACATATTTACTAGTCATACTGACAACACAATGTTAATACCATGAGTAGAATGTTATACACTAAACTATAACCATACCACACTGATTGGTGCTAAATTACTGAATGACTTCTTAATAATAATAATAATAATGTTTATTCAGGTAAAAGATACATGGCAAACATAAAATTACATTAAACAGCAATGAGATCACAGAATGGTATTTGATGAAAGACTTATCTTCAGATATCACAAAACGCATGACTAAAAATTATATTATTTCAAGTAAAAAGCATATATTCAGCACTAGGTAGTAGTATTATCACAATTTGTATGAATATCACATAAAATTTTGGAGGTACAGACTGAATAATAATCTTGAACTGGTAATCTTTTACCTAGGATGGCCCATTAAAGTTTTGAAAAACTTATTTCCAATGGGGTCCTTTGAAAAAATATTAGCAACCGGTCAAGATGATAGAATGCTTATATAAACAGTAGGATGCTTATATAAACAGTAGGATGCTTATATAAACAGTAATGATGCTTATATAAACAGTACAAAAACAACACCTACATGTATATATCACTGACATGGTAATATTATGAGTTGATAAATATAAACTGCCAATAACTGGAGATCACTAACTTCTACTGGTAACTCTTTTACAGGTAAAATGGTATCTGAGGAGCACTTTGGAGGATTTATGACAGAAACTCAAGACAATCCAGCTGACCAAAACCATAAATCATGGAAGGAAAAAATGGAAGAAGTGATTGCAAAATCAAAAAAGGAAAAGGTAAGATAATACAAGCTTGTTTTAATACCTGTTAAAGAGTGTTTGATTGTCAAACACATCACTATCAACCAGCAATGACCTTAATCTTAATGTTTACCTTTGCAAGTATATTTTTTGTCACCAAAAATCTGTCATATATATTCATTCATTGTTGCATGAACAGAAGTAGGATTCACAGTGAACTCAGCATGATTGAAGCTGGAGCCCATGAACTTGACCTTTCCATGTACTATTATATTATATACTGGGGGTATTAGCTTTACCTGCTGTTGAGCTGTTTTAAATTCTTGTTTCTATCTGTTTATACACATAAATATGTACATAATATCAGAAAAATGATTGGTTAAGGCCTGAAGTCATTCATGAATAACAGCAAGCAAACAATATTTTAAAGGTATTTTTTAATTTGAGTTTCATTGTTCGTTTTACTGCTTTTGTAACTCTTGGTTATCATTTAGATATTATAATATGTGATCATTTCTTCTTGTAGCATGACAGACAGATGGAAAAGGAGAAAACATTGGCGCTGACGGAAAAGCTTGACTCTGAGTTCAAAGAGTTGATGATGCTGATGTCCAAATCCAAGGTAAAGAGCAGAGGCACAACACATTGATAAACCTATGTACTGAAATATAGTAGAACTATGACCCTCCTACCAATATTAAATCATTTATAAAAGTGGAGATGGCCACTATAGTTTTACGAAGTCGATTAATAGGACCTTGCCTACAGTGAGGGTATGACAAAGAAATCTTAAAAGAAGGGGTGATGTTCTTATTTGTCTAACCTGATGCTTACCGAGGATTAAACATACAAGAATCTTACCCCTTAAGTAGTATGTTCCAAAGCATTAGTTGTCAGCACTAGTAATCTCGCCCAATATTCACGCATCACTCTCGTCAAAAGGTAATTGTGATGGTTCTTTTCTTGTTACATAGACATCATCTTGATGTTCCCATAATGTCACCTTAATGTCTCTCTGTCATAACTTAGTAAGTGACAAAGCAGTCTTTAACAGGTAAACAGGAGACGTCTCTGTGAATGGTGTAGTTAGAATAGTGTATCAATGGTGCGTAAAAAGTTATAATAAGATTGACCATATGACTTCATTACAGTTTTGTTTTGTGTTGTAGACTTGTATATTACATTAATTTCAAACTGATTACAGATCATATTTATTCACACATTATGATCCTTACAATAAACCTTCAAAAAAATAATCTTGTTACAGAAATCTAAAGACGATCCTGAGGAGAAAACAAAAGCAGATGACTACGATATGGCTGTCAGAGAGCTGAAGTTTGAGTCTAAAGGAGAGGGATGTTATTTAGGTTTAAAGTATACGATATGGCTGTCAGAGAGCTGAAGTTTGAGTCTAAAGGTGAGGTATGTTATTTAGGTTTAAAGTATACAATATGGCTGTCAGAGAGCTGAAGTTTGAGTCTAAAGGAGAGGTATGTTATTTAGGTTTAAAGTACAGGTAGACAGTTGCTGGATATCACATGTTGTGATTTAGCCAGAAAGAAAATGGTAAAATAACATTAACTTGGATATTACTATCAACAAGAAAACCATCTCGGTTTGTTTTTAGATTGCCAGAAATGGAAGTGAGACCCTTACAATTGTTACATGTAAAGAGGAAAACACATTAAGATATCAATATACAAACTTCCACTTTCACATTCATTCACAGATCATTTTCTCTGAAAAATAAATGCTACTGTAACTTAACAGTCAACAAGATTGAAAGAAAAGAGATCATTCAGCATGATTTACCAACTTTGTAATTAGAAGTAGTGTTACCTGTAGTCTTTCATAAATAGGATGAGTTATATAACAGGGGCTGGAAGTTTTAATGCATAGTAGAACTTAGTTTTCTACTGCTGTTGATGCAATAATTTTCCTGTACTGTAATACCACTATTCTGAACTACCTGAACTACAATTTACATTGTAATTTATACTTTAAGGCAACAGACAGATTGAAAACTGAAGAAGAACTTGCAAGGGAAGAAAAAGAACGACTTGACAAATTAGAGGTACAGTACCCAGTTATGCATGTTGTCATTTAGAGGTGGATAAACATATTTCAAATCTTTTGTGCAGTAATACTTTCTGAAAGGTATATCTGTCAAGACGCAGACATTGAGGTTGTAATCCACACAATTACATATAGAAGGTTATTATTTGAAGTTTACAAAAACAAACTGAACAGTTGAAAAGCTAACTTTGCTAGATCAGACTTATTTTACACATGTTTTGACAAAATGATCAAACAAGTTATTTGTAATCAATGATGTATTTGTCACCATTAGGAGGACAGATTACGGAGAATGAGAGGTGAAGGAGATAACGACGAACAACCCAAGAGAGTTCATTTCTCCGCAGACGACCTCAGTGATGGGTGAGTAAGCTTGTCTGCCACAACAGAGAAACCTCACGAAGGTGGAGGTTTTACTCTAGAAACTGTCTAAAATAGTCTGAGGCTTCATAATACAGACTGTTTTAGTCTAAAAAACAATCATGGTTAACAGGACTGTCTTTGTCCCGAAAAGACCATTACTTACACTGATACCTCATAATTGAAACTGTTTTTGCCCAGAAAAAAATCTTGCATACTGGGACACTGAAATTTTTCAATAATGAATGTTTTAAAAACGTCCAGTATAAAAGTGACTGTTTTAGTCCAGAAAGCACTCTTACATACACTTATACCTCATAAAAACACCAGTTATAAAACTTGCTAAAAATAGAACAGGTTCAAGTGCATTCTCAATATAATGCATTTTGGGACTGATTTCTTTTAGCAGATGATTTTGTTTCAGTTTCAAATGTATTATATTAAAACTTTAGGGTCCAAAGTCAGGTGTCTCCCTCCTAAATAGGGAGAGTTGGCAAGTGTGGATATTAGCACACCTAACAGGATATCTCGAGTAAATACACATTAGGTAGATACGACCTTGATTAAACCTTCTCATGATGTCAAAAAGTAAACAAACTGATACTATTACTAAGAAACATTTGAACGAAATAGCTAATGTTACCTGTGTATCTACTCGTGTTGAGACAATGATAATAAAAGACATTTAAACAAATCATAATTACAGTTATGCCTTGGACACTTCTATCAAAGAAAGATTTCATATGAGCTACAAAGATGGAAAGTTACTGATGCCAGAAGAAGATGGTGAAAGTAAATCTGGTGATGATGCTGATGATGATGACAATGACGATAACAGTAATGAGGATGAGGAAGACGACGGTGATATGGATGATGAGGAGGATAATGAAGAAGAAGAAAACAAGGAAGAAGAAGATTCTGAAGAAGATGGTAATATTTTGTTAAGAAAACTTTAATGAATATCTTTGTATATACACTTTGTGATTTTACAACCATAATGAAACAAGTTATTGCAACTTATATTAATCACTCTTGTTGGCCCGTATGTTAGCACACAGGGGGTCTTTATGTTGGAGGAAACCGTTGTACCCTAGGAAACCTACATGGCCAGGCAGGTGACATAAAACCTGTTAACGTCTGATAAGGGCATCAAACCCTGGCACCCTTGTTGAAAGGCGAGTGTGTTATACACTACGTGACGTCACCCGACCACCCAAGCGTAAATCTTTGGGTTTATCAAATCTAGGATGAACATTATGTTTCCAATAGGAACTGTTTTAATTAGGGCCCCGTATAGTAATCACTCTGTCTGTCTGTCTGTCCACAAATTTTGATCCTGGCTAATAACTTTGTTATTTATTGACCGATGTACTTGAAACTTGGTCAAGATGTTCAGTTCACAAAAATACACATTGAGGTAAAAATTCAAGGTCAAAGGTCAAGGTCATTAGGTTCAAAGGTCAAGGTCAAATTTTACATCTTTTCACTGATAAACATTTTGTTATGACGTTATGAAGCAAAGTTGATCAGAATTAAACAAGGAGTCAACTGACCAAAGGTCAAGATCATTGGATCAAATGTCAAGGTTAAATTTTGTATCTTTTCACTGGTGAATATTTCGCTATGACACTTTGAAACAATGTTGCTCAGAATTAAACAAGGAGTCAATTGACTCAAGGTCACTAGGTCAAAGGCGAAGGTTAAATTTTGTACCTTTTCCCTGATGAATATTTTGTTATGACATTATGAAGCAATGTTGTTCAGAACTTAACACAGAGTCAACTGACCTTAGGTCCAGGTTACGGGGTCCAAAGGGTCAAGGTCAAGTTTTGTATTTTTCACTGAAGAACGTTTTGTTATGATATTAAGAAGCAAAGTTGGTCAGAATTAAAGAATAAGTCAACTGACCAAAGATCAGGGTCACTGGGTTAATGGTCAAGGTCAATTGGGTACAAAGGTCAAAGACAAAGTGGATCTCTGACTTTGACCCTGGCTCTTGATGGAGGAGGTATATAAGGTGAAATAAAACAAATCAAAGCTAACAAATGAGTATTGCACCGGTATTTACATTTCTGTTAGCCCAGCAAATATGGAGGTGGAAGGAAACAAGACTCACATCATAGTACATGTAAAATGTATATTTTGCTTCCTTGCGATTCTTTTTGAAGTCCAAATGTCAAAGGTCAAGCTCAGCTATATGGGCAGATTGCATCTTGATGTTTATGGGGGATATATTGCCACAAGACAGGGCCCTTACTGACCTGTCAGTGTTCTAGTTGGAAGTAAGGAATGGTGCTCCAGGTTTGAAAAACAGGAAAATAAATTTCAATGCAAACAGTTCCTTCTTGAAGAACAGAACTACAATTGTGTCCCAATTTTGCAGTTAATTCAATAAAAATAAATAAAAAAATAAGCCAGCATCTATTTTCCAAAATAGCTAGAAATATACTTCAGTACATTGATATTTTATTTACAATTCACTACAGAACTGGGTCCATTTGAGGACATAACCTAAATCTAAAAATGTGTCTTTGATTATAATTTGTAGTTTTCCTTGACAGCAACCATCCTACATGACATGCTTCAGTAGCATATCCATAGAAAGCTTAATCTCCGCTAATGTTGACATACAATGGTCATTGATACATTTTGCTTGTTATTTTTGTAGATGATGATGACAGTGATAATGATAGTTACAAGGACATCCAATCAGATGTAGAAGAGGAAGAAATGGACACAGAAGAAAGTAAAGCTGAGTCTGTGAAGAAACCCACTGCCAAGATTGACCTGAAGGTAAGATAATTGACAGTAGTCATAAAAGGTATAAATTTACATGTATGCTTTATATATAATGAAACTCCGCAGATTGGAAAATGACCATAATTTTGTACATGTGGTCAGTCTTAGATCCAGGGATCCTGGTCATTATAAAGAGGTAAAATAAACCCAGAGGACCTACTTCATTAACAGCATCTCGATGTACATCATTGACAATAATTCACTTTACTTTGTTTGTTCACCCTCGGCCGTGTCGTTGCAATCATACATGTGGATTGCCATTGCTTGGCTGTTTAATGACAAATCAACAAACAGTCACACTCCAACTAACAGAATAAGGATGAAGGGGGGGGGGG